>NW_024608801.1:0-52500 GCF_018296145.1 Oncorhynchus tshawytscha | reverse complement strand
TCCACCTGCGGATGCAGCCGCGCCGCTCGACCCCGTGACCTACCGCGTGATTGGCTGTGGGGTGGCTGTGGCGACAACGTCAACTATGGCTACCGTTTCGCCCGGGAGTTTGTGGACGCGGGAGAGAGAAAAGAACTACCCTCGAGGCTCCATAGAACACACTAGAACATTGATGAACCTACAGAACAACGAAGCAGGGAGACAGGTGAGGAACTGGGATGTACACACACACACACACACACACACACACACACACACACACACACACACACACACACACACACACACACACACACACACACACACACACACACACACACACACACACACACACATGGTGTGGACTACATATATGTTATTGTTATTAGTCTCTGTTCATGGTGTGGACTACATACATGTTGTTGTTAGTTATACACCACCGTTCAAAAGTTTGGGGTCACTTAAAAGAAAAGCACGTTTTCTGTCCATTAAAATATCATTAAATTGATCAGAAACACAGTGTAGACATTGTTCATGTTGTAAATGACTATTGTAGCTGGAAACGGCTCATTTTTAATGTAATATCTACATAGGTGTACAGAGACCCATTATCAGCAACCATCACTCCTGTGTTCCAACGGCACGTTGTGTTAGCTAATCCAAGTTTATAATTTTAAAAGGCTAATTGATCATTAGAAAACAATTTTGCAATTATGTTAGCACAGCTGAAAACTGTTGTTCTGATTAAAGAAGCAATAAAACTGGCATTTTAAAACTAGTTTAGTATCTGGAGCATCAGCATTTGTGGGTTCGATTACAGGCTCAAAATGGCCAGAAACAAAGACCTTTCTTCAGAAACCCATCAGTCCATACTTGTTCTGAGAAATGAAGGCTATTCCATGCAATAAATTGCCAAGAAACTGAATATCTTGTACAATGCTGTGTAGTACTCCCTTCACAGAACAGAGCAAACTGGCTCTAACCAGAATAGAAAGAGGAGTGGGAGATCCCGGGGCACAACTGAGCAAGAGGACAAGTACAGTAGAGTGTCTAGTTTGAGAAACAGTCCTCAACTGGCAGTTTCATTAAATAGTATGCGCAAAACACCAGTCTCAACGTCAACAGTGAAGAGGCGACTCCGGGATGCTGGCCTTCTAGGCAGAGTTCCTCTGTCCAGTCTCAACGTCAACAGTGAAGAGGCGACTCCGGGATGCTGGCCTTCTAGGCAGAGTTCCTCTGTCCAGTCTCAACGTCAACAGTGAAGAGGCGACTCCGGGATGCTGGCCTTCTAGGCAGAGTTCCTCTGTCCAGCCTCAACGTCAACAGTGAAGAGGCGACTCCGGGATGCTGGCCTTCTAGGCAGAGTTCCTCTGTCCAGTCTCAACGTCAACAGTGAAGAGGCAACTCCGGGATGCTGGCCTTCTAGGCAGAGTTCCTCTGTCCAGCCTCAACGTCAACAGTGAAGAGGCGACTCCGGGATGCTGGCCTTCTAGTCAGAGTTCCTCTGTCCAGTCTCAACGTCAACAGTGAAGAGGCGACTCCGGGATGCTGGCCTTCTAGGCAGAGTTCCTCTGTCCTGTGTCTGTGTTCTTTTGCCCATCTTAATCTTTAATTTTTTTGGCCAGTCTGAGATATGGCCTTTTCTTTGTAACTCTGCCTAGAAGGCCAGCATCCCGGAGTCGCCTCTTCACTGTTGACGTTGAGGCTGGACAGAGGAACTCTGCCTAGAAGGCCAGCATCCCAGAGTCGCCTCTTCACTGTTGACGTTGAGGCTGGTGTTCTTCAGGTGCAGTCGAAAGATCATCAAGCTCTTTGATGAAACTGGCCCCATGAGGAGCGCTACAGGAAAGGAAGACCCAGAGTTACCTCTGCTGCAGAGGATATGTTCATTGTAGTTACCAGCCTCAGAAATTGCAGCCCAAATAAATGCTTCACAGAGTTCAAGTAACAGACACATCTCAACATCAACTGTTCAAAGGAGACTGCGTGAATCAGGTCTTCATGGTCAAATTGCTGCAAAGAAACAACTACTAAAGGACATCAATAAGAAGAAGAGACTTGCTTGGGCCAAGAAACACGAGCAATGGACATTCGACCGGTGGAATTCAGTAATTTGGTCGGATGAGTCCAAATTTTAGATTTTTGGTTCCAACCGCCATGTCTTTGTGAGACACAGACTAGGTGAACAGATGATCTCCTCAATGTGTGGTTCCCACCGTGAAGCATGGAGGAGGAGGTGTGATGTTGTGGGGTACTTTTCTAGTGACATTTGTGATTTATTTAGAATTCAAGGCACGCTTAACCAGCATGGCTACCACAGGATTCTGCACCGATATGCCATCCCATCTGGTTTGCGCTTAGTGGATTTGCGCTTATCATTTGTTTTTCAACTGGACAATGACCCAAAACATACCTCCAGGCTGTGGAAGGGCTATTTGACCATGAAGGAGCATGATGGAATGCTGCATCAGATGACCTGGCCTCTACAATCACTTGATCTCAACCCAATTGAGATGGTTTGGGATGAGTTGGACTGCAGAGTGAAGGAAAAGCATCCAACAAGTGCTCAGCATATGTGGGAACTCCTTCAAGACTGTTGGAAAAGCATTCCAGGTGAAGCTGGTTGAGAGGATGCCAAGAGTGTGCAAAGCTGTCATCAAGGCAAAGGCTGGCTACTTTGAAGAATATCAAATACAAAATATATTTTGATTTATTTAACACTTTTGGTTACTACATGATTCCATATGTGTTATTTCATAGTGTTGATGTCTTCACTAAAATTCTACAATGTAAAAATTAATACAAATTAAGAAAACCCCTTGAATGAGGAGGTGTGTCCAAACTTTTGACTGGTCCTGTATGTGATGCGTACAGAACTATGTACTGTATATCCATCCAGGAATCCACAATGTTTGACTGACCGACATGGAGGGAGAGGCAGAGACAGAGAGAAAAGAAAGAGATAAAGAAACACTGTCTTTATTTGGACAGGAGGAGTTCCCAGAAACCCAAGAGTAGCTCCTAGACAAGAAGGAAGCACTCTCAGTGTCTTTTACAACATCCCCATGGTTTGAGACAGAGAGAGAGAGACAGAGAGAGAGAGAGAGAGAGAGAGAGAGAGAGAAACAGAGAGAGAGAGAGAACAGAGAGAGAGAGAGAAACAGAGAGAGAAAGAGAGAGAGAGAGAAACAGAGAGAGAGAGAGAGAGAGAGAGAGAGAGAACAGAGAGAGAGAGAGAGAAACAGAGAGAGAGAGACAGAGAGAGAGAGAGAAAAACAGAGAGAGAAACAGAGAGAGAAACAGAGAGAGAAAGAAAGAGAGAGACAGAGAGAGAGAGAGAACGAGAGAGAGACAAAAGAGAGAGAGAGAGAGAGATACATAGAGAGAGAGAACAGAAAGAGAGAGGGAGAGAAGGAAGGAAGAAAGAGAGAGAGAACTCCAAGGTTTGCTTAGCTTCCTAATCGTTGCTTTATTTTTGTGCAAGGTCAATGTGTGAATGAGATCCTAGGGGAAACCCAAAGCGCCGGCTAAACTAACAAACTAAACTCCAGAGGACTGCTCTAAAACTCAGTCCCACATGGTACCCTTTTCCCCCTCTCTCTGACTGGACAAAACATTAGGAACACCATCCTAATATTGGGTTGCACCCCTTTTGCCTTCAGAACAGCCTCAATTCACGAACAGGCCATGGACTGTACAAGGTGTCTAAAGAGTTCCACAGGGAGGCTGGCCCATGTTGACTCCAGTGCTTCCTACAGTTGTGTCAAGTTGGCTGGATGTCCTTTGGGTGGTGGACCATTCTTGATACACACGGGGAAACTGTTGAGCGTGAAAAGCCCAGTAGCGTTGCAGTTCTTGACTCAAACCGGTGGTACTTACTACCACCGTAGAGTAGGGTAGGGGTAGGGTAGGGTAGAGATAGGTAGGGTAGAGGGTAGGGGGTAGGGTTGGGTAGGGTAGGGGTAGGGACAAGTAGGGTAGGGGGTAGGGACAGGTAGGGTAGGGGGTAGGGTAGGGAGTAGGGACAGGTAGGTTAGGTGGTAGGGTAGGGACAGGTAGAGGGTAGGGATAGGTAGGGTAGGGGGTAGGTACAGGTAGGGTAGAGGGTAGGGTAGGGAGTAGAGTAGGGACAGGTAGGGTAGGGATAGGTAGAGTAGAGGGTAAAGTAGGGGGTAGGATAGGGACAGGTAGGGGGTAGGGTAGAGACAGGTAGGGTAGGGGATAGGGTAGGGTAGGGGGATAGAGTAGGGTAGGGTAGGGTCGGGGTAGAGTAGGAGTAGGGTAGGTGAAAGAGTAGGGTAGGTGGTAGAGTAGGGTAGGGGGTAGAGTAGGGTAGGGAGTAGAGTAGGGTAGGGAGTAGAGTAGGGTAGGTGGTAGAGTAGGGTAGGGGGTAGAGTAGGGTAGGGAGTAGAGTAGGGTAGGGTAGGGGTGGAGTAGGGGAGGGGGTAGAGTAGGGTAGGGGGTAAAGTAGGGTAGGGGAGAGTATGGTAGGGGGTAGAGTTGGGTAGGGTGGGGGTAGTGTAGGGGGTAGGGTAGGGAGTAGAGTAGGGTAGGGGTAGGGTCAGGTAGGGGTAGAGTAGGGACAGGTAGTGTAGGGGGTAGGGTAGGGGGTAGGGATAGGTAGGGTGGGTAGGGACAGGTAGGGTAGGGACAGGTAGGGTAGGGGGAAGGGTAGGGAGAGGTAGGGAGAGGTAGGGTAGAGGGTAGGGTGTAGGGACAGGTAGGGTGGGTAGGGACAGGTAGGGTGGGGACAGGTAGGGTGGGTAGGGACAGGTAGGGTAGGGGTAGGGTAGGGAGAGGTAGGGTAGAGGGTAGGGTAGGGAGTAGAGTAGGGACAGGTAGGGTAGGGTAGTGTAGAGGGTAGGGGTAGGTAGGGTAGGGACAGGTAGGGGGTAGGGTAGGGTGGGTAGGGACAGGTAGGGTGGGTAGGGACAGGTATGGATTGGTAGGGAAAAGGAAGGGTAGAGTGTAGGGTAGGGAGTAGAGTAGGGACAGGTAGGGTAGGGATAGGTAGGGTTGAGGGTAGGGACAGGTAGGGGGTAGGGTAGGGACAGGTAGGGTAGGGAATAGGGTTGGGTAGGGTGTAGAGTAGGGTGGAGTAGGGTAGGGAGTAGAGTAGGGTAGGGTGGGGATGGGTAGGGTAGAGGGTAGGGGTAGAGTAGGGACAGGTAGGTTAGGGGTAGGGACAGGTAGGGTAGGGGGGACAGGTAGGGTAGGGAGTAGGGACAGGTAGGGTAGGGACAGGTAGGGTAGGGGATAGGGTAGGGATAGGTAAGGTAGGGGGTAGGAACAGGTAGGGTAGAGGGTAGGGAGTAGAGTAGGGACAGGTAGGGTAGGGATAGGTAGGGTAGAGGGTAGGGTAGGGACAGGTAGGGTAGGGAGTAGGGACAGGTAGGGTAGGGGTAGGGTAGGGTCAAGTAGGGGGTAGGGTAGGGGATAGGGTAGGGTAGGGGGAGAGTAGGGTAGGCGGTAGGATTGGGTAGGGGGTAGAGTAGGGTAGGGGGAGAGTATGGTAGGGGGTAGAGTAGGGTAGGGTGGGGGTAGAGTAGGGGGTTGGGCAGGGAGTAGAGTAGGGTAGGGGGTAGAGTAGGGACAGGTAGTTTAGGGGGTTAGGGACAGGTAGGGTAGAGGGTAGGGTAGGGTAGGGGTAGGGTAGGGTAGGGGTAGGGACAGGTAGGGTAGAGGGTAGGGTCGGGTAGGGGTAGAGTAGGGTAGGGACAGGTAGAGTAGGGTAGGGTTAGATAGGGTAGAGGGTAGGGGGTTGGGTAGGGTAGGGTAGGGACAGGTAGGGTAGGGAGTAGGGACAGGTAGGGTAGGGACAGGTAGGGTAGGGGGAGGGTAGGGAGAGGTAGGATAGGGGGTAGGGACAGGTAGAGTAGGGAGTAGGGACAGGTAGGGTAGGGGGTAGGGTAGGGACAGGTAGGATAGGGGTAGGGTAGGGTAGGGAGTAGGGTCAGGTAGGGTAGAGGATGGGGGTAGGGAAATAGAGTAGGGGGAAGGTAGGGGGAAATAATTTATTGGGGGCACCCAAATGGCCTCTGCTCTGCTGCAGCCTGTAGTGTGTGTGTGTGTGTGTGTGTGTGTGTGTGTGTGTGTGTGTGTGTGTGTGTGTGTGTGTGTGTGTGTGTGTGTGTGTGTGTGTGTGTGTGTGTGTGTGTGTGTGTGCTGTCAGTGGGGCTAACACCCTTGGAGTCTGGTGGGGTCGAAAGGTCACCGAACATTCCTCAGAGGTAATGGGGCCACTCACCCCGACCCACTGCCCGAATCCACAGCAAGTTATAGAGACTAAACCACTGCCTGAATCCACAGCAAGTTATAGAGACTAAACCACTGCCCGAATCCACAGCAAGTTATAGAGACTAAACCACTGCCTGAATCCACAGCTAGTTATAGAAACTAAACCACTTCCCGAATCCACAGTTTGTTTTAGAGACTTAAACACTGCCTGAATCCCCAGTTAGAGACTTAACCACTGCCTGAATCCACAGTTAGAGACTTAATCACTGCCTGAATCCCCAGTTAGAGACTTAACCACTGCCTGAATCCCCAGTTAGAGACTTAACCACTGCCTGAATCCACAGTTAGAGACTTAATCACTGCCTGAATCCCCAGTTAGAGACTTAACCACTGCCTGAATCCACAGTTCGTTATAGAGACTTAACCACTGCCTGAATCCACAGTTAGAGACTTAACCACTGCCTGAATCCCCAGTTAGAGACTTAACCACTGCCTGAATCCCAAGTTAGAGACTTAACCACTGCCTGAATAGACAGTTAGAGACCTAACCACTGCCTGAATCCACAGTTAGAGACTTAACCACTGCCTGAATCCCCAGTTAGAGACTTAACCACTGCCTGAATCCACAGTTAGACTTAACCACTGCCTGAATCCCCAGTTAGAGACTAAACCACTGCCTGGATCCCCAGTTAGAGACTTAACCACTGCCTGAATCCCCAGTTAGAGACTTAACCACTGCCTGAATCCACAGTTCGTTATAGAGACTTAACCACTGCCTGAATCCACAGTTAGAGACTTAACCACTGCCTGAATCCCCAGTTAGAGACTTAACCACTGCCTGAATCCCAAGTTAGAGACTTAACCACTGCCTGAATAGACAGTTAGAGACCTAACCACTGCCTGAATCCACAGTTAGAGACTTAACCACTGCCTGAATCCCCAGTTAGAGACTTAACCACTGCCTGAATCCACAGTTAGACTTAACCACTGCCTGAATCCCCAGTTAGAGACTAAACCACTGCCTGGATCCCCAGTTAGAGACTTAACCACTGCCTGAATCCCCAGTTAGAGACTTAACCACTGCCTGAATCCACAGTTCGTTATAGAGACTTAACCACTGCCTGAATCCACAGTTAGAGACTTAACCACTGCCTGAATCCCCAGTTAGAGACTTAACCACTGCCTGAATCCCAAGTTAGAGACTTAACCACTGCCTGAATAGACAGTTAGAGACCTAACCACTGCCTGAATCCACAGTTAGAGACTTAACCACTGCCTGAATCCCCAGTTAGAGACTTAACCACTGCCTGAATCTTCAGTTAGAGACTTAACCACTGCCTGAATCCACAGTTAGAGACTTAACCACTGCCTGAATCCCCAGTTAGAGACTTAACCACTGCCTGAATCCCCAGTTAGAGACTTAACCACTGCCTGAATCCACAGTTAGAGACTTAACCACTGCCTGAATCCCCAGTTAGAGACTTAACCACTGCCTGAATCCCCAGTTAGAGACTTAACCACTGCCTGAATCCACAGTTAGAGACTTAACCACTGCCTGCCTGCTTCATACTGAACCTGACATTTCATCTCCCTCTCTTTCTCCGCCCTCCGGAGTGACCTGAGGTTTTCAATCGAGCCGACGGAGGAGGAAGCACTGGTCTCAACCTGTCTCCCTGCCCACCCTCCCGGTCTAAGAACTGCTGATGTGTTTATGGAGGAGTCTGTCTCTGTGTGTCTGTGTGTTAAGCTAAAAGCGTTAATACCTTCCAAAACAAACACAGCACTGTTGACATTCATCACCACAGAGAAAGACCCACAGAGCTCACAGAAAGACCCACAGAGCTCACAGAAAGACCCACAGAGCTCACAGAAAGACCCACAGAGCTCACAGAAAGACCCACAGAGCTCACAGAAAGACCCACAGAGCTCACAGAAAGACCCACAGAGCTCACAGAAAGACCCACAGAGCTCACAGAAAGACTCACAGAGCTCACAGAAAGACCCACAGAGCTCACAGAAAGACTCACAGAGCTCACAGAAAGACTCACAGAGCTCACAGAAAGACCCACAGAGCTCACAGAAAGACCCACAGAGCTCACAGAAAGACTCACAGAGCTCACAGAAAGACCCACAGAGCTCACAGAAAGACTCACAGAGCTCACAGAAAGACTCACAGAGCTCACAGAAAGACTCACAGAGCTCACAGAAAGACTCACAGTTCAGAGGAGAAGCCAGGAGCATTATGGTCTTGACTGTCATTTCACCCTCAAGACCAATGCTATTCAGAGAGAGATAGAGATGAGGCGAGGGATGGGGGGAGGGGGGTGGAGAGAAAGAGAGGGAGAATGGAGTGAGGACAGAGAGAGAGAGAGGGTGTGAAAGACAGAGAGAGAGAGAGAGAGAGAGAGAGAGAGGTGTGAAAGACAGAGAGGACAGAGAGAGAGAGAGGAGGGTGTGAAAGACAGAGAGGACAGAGAGAGAGAGAGAGAGAGAGAGGGTGTGAAAGACAGAGAGGACAGAGAGAGAGAGAGGGTGTGAAAGACAGAGAGGACAGAGAGAGAGAGAGGGTGTGAAAGACAGAGAGGACAGAGAGAGAGAGAGGGTGTGAAAGACAGAGAGGACAGAGAGAGAGAGAGGGGTGTGAAAGACAGAGAGGACAGAGAGAGAGAGAGAGTGTGAAAAGCAGAGAGATAGAGAGAGAGAGGAGTGATGGAGAGAGGGGGTGTGTGAAAGGCAGAGAGGGGACTGATGGAGAGAGGGGGTGTGAAAGACAGAGAGAGGACAGAGAGAGAGAGAGGGTGTGAAAGGAAGAGAGGACAGAGAGAGAGAGAGACAGACAGACAGAGAGAGAGAGAGAAAGAGAGAGAGAAAGAGAGAGAGAGGAGAGAGAGAGAAAGAGAGAGAGAGAAAGAGTGAGAGAGAGAAAGAGAGAGAGAGAAAGAGTGAGAGTGAGAGAGAGAAAGAGAGAGAGAGGAGAGAGAGAGAGAGACATTTGAAATGTCTTTTTAAAATGTTTGACACATCCAGGTGGTTATTAATGCCCCCACCGGCTCATCACTCTCCCATCCCTCCATCCCTCTTTCTCTCCCATCCCTCCATCCCTCTTTCTCTCCCATCCCTCCATCCCTCTTTCTCTCCCATCCCTCCATCCCTCTTTCTCTCCCATCCCTCCATCCCTCTTTCTCTCCCATCCCTCCATCCCTCTTTCTCTCGCATCCCTCCATCCCTCTTTCTCTCCCATCCCTCTTTCTCTCCCATCCCTCCAACCCTCTTTCTCTCCCATCCCTCTTTCTCTCCCATCCCTCCATCCCTCTTTCTCTCCCATCCCTCCATCCCTCTTTCTCTCCCATCCCTCCATCCCTCTTTCTCCCCATCCCTCCAACCCTCTTTCTCTCCCATCCCTCTTTCTCTCTCCATCCCTCTTTCTCTCCCATCCCTCCATCCCTCTTTCTCTCTCATCCCTCTGTCCGGAAAAACTGACGCTTGGGAAAAGTAGTGCACTATATAGGGAATAGGATACCGATTGGGATGCAGGCATAATCTTCTCTCTCTCTCTCTCTCTCTCTCTCTCTCTCATTAATAATAAATGGTATACAGTCCAAATCACACCCTATCCCCTTTATCCCTGCACTACTACCAGAGCTCTATGGACCTGGTCAAGAGCTGTGCACTATATAGGGAATAGGGAGCCTTTTGGGATGCAGCCCCTCTGGTCTGGTAAAAGGTCAAACTGCCTTTTGGGATGCAGCCCCTCTGGTCTGGTAAAAGGTCAAACTGCCTTTTGGGATGCAGCCCCTCTGGTCTGGTAAAAGGTCAAACCGCCTTTTGGGATGCAGCCCCTCTGGTCTGGTAAAAGGTCAAACTGCCTTTTGGGATGCAGCCCCTCTGGTCTGGTAAAAGGTCAAACCGCCTTTTGGGATGCAGCCCCTCTAGTCTGGTAAAAGGTCAAACTGCCTTTTGGGATGCAGCCCCTCTGGTCTGGTAAAAGGTAAAAACCGCCTTTTGGGATGCAGCCCCTCTGGTCTGGTAAAAGGTCAAACCGCCTTTTGGGATGCAGCCCCTCTAGTCTGGTAAAAGGTCAAACTGCCTTTTGGGATGCAGCCCCTCTGGTCTGGTAAAAGGTCAAACTGCCTCCTGGTACCAGTACAGGAGGTCATCTGAAGCTGGAGGTCTGTTGAACATGTGGGGGTCTTTAAGTAGACTGCAGGATTTATTTCAGCTGTTTACAGCAGAGCCTTTACAGGCCCTCTCTCGCTGGTTATGGGAGTGCCTTTGTGTGTGTGTGTGTGTTTAGAGCTCCACAGAGGTCATGGGGTCAAGGCCTGGGGAGAATAGGGTGCTGCTGAGGGTCCCTGTGGGGCCGTATATGAGAGAAGGGAAGGGTGTGTGTGTGTGTGTGTGTGCGCGTGCGTGTGTGCGTACCTGTGCGTGTGAGACACGTTCATGTATCCATGTGTGTGTGTGTGTGTGTGTGTGTGTGTGTGTGACAGGGGCACCATTTGGTAAGGATAGAGGAGATTACATCTAATCCATTAGCTCAGAGGGTTTTGGGTTTGCAATCTGGCCAATGAGCCTCAACCCGTATCTGATACTTTGACAGAGCGCCTCGACCCCCCCCTCCCATGTAAGATTATGGGCTCAGTAGGTTTGAGTGACAAGGGTTTTCCTCTGTGTTATTGTTGTCGTCCGGCCCAGACGGAAGACGGGATGAGAGGGATGAGTGAACAGGGTGTGGCGCGGTCCGTTTCATCTGTTCTCATCCCTCTGTTCTCCCGGTGTCTCTTTAACTTCCTTTCTCTGCCCTGAAATCTCTCTTCTCTCAGTAACTAGCTGGCTGTTCTGCCAGGCTTGTCCTGCCAGGGATTTGTCTTGCATGGACGGGCCGGGAGGGAGGGAGGGCGCGGGGGCCAGGGAATGAGGAGGGGATGGAGGGGGCCGGGAGGGACCAGGGCCTTTGTGGAAGTGACAGGGGCGTATCTGGGAAGTCACAGCCTGATGGACCTCTTAGCCGTCTGGGCTCCGTGACAGAGAAACGGGGGAGACCGGGGGAGACATGGGGGAGACGGGGAGACAGGGTTGAGACAGGGGGAGACCGGGGGAGACAGGAGGAGACCGGGGAGACCAGGGGAGACCGGGGAGACATGGGGGAGACAGGGGGAGACTGGGGGAGGCCGGGGGGAGACCGGGGGAGACAGTGACACTAGCTGGGTGTGTGAGGGAGGTTTCACCGTTCCAGTCTCGTGGGCTCAGTGTCTCTCTGCCACACATCAAAAACAGAGCGGCGCTGTCTGACACACAGTCTTGTGCAGCTGACCTTGTGGGGACATACAAATCAGTCCCATTCAAAATCCTATTTTCCTTAACCCCTAACCTGTACCCTTACCCTAACCTTAACCCTAAACCTTAGCTCCTAACCCTAAAACTAACCCTAAAACTAACCATAGCTCCTAACCTTAACCCTAAAACTAACCCTAGCTCCTAACTCTAGCTCCTAACCCTAACCCTAAAACTAACCCTAACACCTAACCCTAAACCTAACCCTAACCTTAAAACTAACCCTAGCTCCTAACCCTAGCTCCTAACCCTAAAACTAACCCTAACCCTAACCCTAAAACTAACCCTAGCGCCTAACCCTAGCTCCTAACCCTAAAACTAACCCTAGCTCCTAACCCTAAAACTAACCCTAGCTCCTAACCCTAACCCTAAAACTAACCCTAGCTCCTAACCCTAGCTCCTAACCCTAACCCTAAAACTAACCCTAGCTCCTAACTAGCTCCTAACCCTAAAACTAACTCTAGCACCTAACCCTAAACCTAACCTTAACCCTAAAACTAACTCTAGCACCTAACCCTAAACCTAACCTTAACCCTAAAACTAACCCTAGCTCCTAACCCTAACCCTAAAACTAACCCTAGCTCCTAAACCCTAACATAACCTTAGCCCTAAAACTAACCCTAGCTCCTAACCCTAACCTTAACCCTAAAACTAACCCTAACCTTACCTTAACCCCAAACTCCCTAGAAATAGCGTTTGACCTTGTGGGGACCAACAAAATGTCCCCAGTTTGACAAATTTTTGTTTGTTTGCTATTCTATAGTTAGACACATCCACACACACATACACCACACACGCACACACACACACGCACACACACACACACACACACACACACACACACACACCTGGCGAAGCAGGTTTGGGGTCTCTGCACTTTGTCAGTCCCACTTCCCTTCACTCTGTGAGAAACAAGACTTCAGAAGCGATGCTGAATATTACAACTGTCGTCTTGAAACGTTGATAGCAGTGAACGTGTCACTGGGAATGACCCATATCATTCTGCTGGTAACACTTGTTCTTTTTACTCCTTGATAGTCCCCCCTTTCTCCCCCTTCCTCCCCCCTCCCCTTCCCCCTTTCTCCCCCTCCTCTCCCCCTCCTCTCCCCCTTTCTCCCCCTCCTCTGTTCCCTCCTCTCCCCCTCCTCTCCCCCCCTTTCTCCCCCTCCTCTGTTCCCTCCTCTCCCCCTCCTCTCCCCCTTTCTCCCCCCTCCTCTCCTCCCTCTCTCCCCCTCCTCTCCACCCTTTCTCCCCCTCCTCTCCACCCTTTCTCCCCCTCCTCTTTTCCCTCTGTTATCTCCTCACCTTTGGGCGGTTTATTTACTTACCCCTCCATCTCCCACCTTTCACCCTGTCTGAGCTGGCCCTATTATGCCTGACCCGGGAAGCATGCCCTCGACATGGAAGGATGACTGTGTGTGTGTGTGTGCGCGTGTGTGCGTGTGTGTGTGTGTGCGTGCGCGCGTGTGTGTGTGCGTGTGTGTATGTGCATGCGTGCGTGTGTGTGCGTGCGTGTGTGTGCGTGCGTGTGTGTGTGTGTGTGTGTGTGTGACGTCAGCTCCAGTGTAGATGCACCCAGCAGGTTAAACAGCTGTAAGAACAGACGAGGACAGGAGACACTATGACCAACACAGTCCTCCCTGACACACACACACCATTATAACCTGTTACACCCTGCAATTAACTCATCAGTGAAGAGGAGAATGGAAGCCCCCGAGTCATTGAACCAGGTCTGCATATATGGCGGTGTACAGTAAGGGCTCTAGGTTTACTTCAGTGGGTCTTTTTATAACAAGGGTGGCTAAGATAAGTTGAGCTTCTGAAAGGCCCCTATGAATCCTTCTGTTAGACCCACTCTGACCCAGTTTACTATGAGTAATGGGGGATAGAATGCTGTGGAAGGCTCCAGAGTTCTAGAAAGGTCAGGGTCATATCCTGGATTGCAGGGTGCAGAGTGGTATCCTTGCTGGGTAGTAGGAGGGGTGAGAGGGACAGGGTGAGAGTTGAGAGGGAAGGGGTGATAAAATACTTTGGCTAAAAGGCATACAGCTGATGTCAGAATTAATCAGAATTTACTTTTCGTAGCAGGTTAGGAGAACTTATGTAGCAGGTTAGGAGAACTTACGTAGCAGGTTAGGAGAACTTACGTAGCACGTTAGGAGAACTTATGTAGCAGGTTAGGAGAACTAACGTAGCAGGTTAGGATAATTAGGTCAAGGTTAGGAGAAGGGTTAGCTAAAATGCAAAAAAAAAAAAAAATCTACTTTTGACGTCAATTTGACACAAGCCGTATACAAACTAGCCATGACCGTGACAAAAGGGTGAGAAGGATTTGTGTTACACTTTGTGTTGAGTTAGTAGCCTTGGAAAGCCTCAAGTAGTGAAGCCACAAGTATGAATGTGAGTTATCGCCCCCTTGTGGATTAGAATGTAATAACCAGTTCAGTTTTAGGATACCAGAAAGAGAACCTGGATTTGCAGGTGCACAGTCATCCAGGTGTGGGAGCTGACAGGCTGTTGGGGAAAGGTGTTAGAAAGGTATCAGGTATCTCTCGCTCTCTGTCTCTGGGTAAACAAACAGGTATGCAGAGGGGGTGTCAACAGCTGCCTATAGAGAAAGTGGGGGGGCAGAGGTATTTCTGTGCTCCACTTCTCTTCCTTTACAAAATAATGCAGGGAAGCTATATGGAGAGAAGCTATATGGAGGGAAGCTATATGGAGGGAAGCTATATGGAGAGAAGCTATATGGAGGGAAGCTATATGGAGAGAAGCTATATGGAGAGAAGCTATATGGAGAGAAGCTATATGGAGAGAAGCTATATGGAGAGAAGCTATATGGAGAGGAAGCTATATGGAGAGAAGCTATATGGAGAGAAGCTATATGGAGAGAGAGAATGAGAGGGAGACAGCAAAAGAGAGGGAGGGAAAGAGAAAGGGAGAGAGGGAAAGAGAAATGGAGAGAGAGAAATAGAAAGGGAGAGAGAGAAAGAGAAAGGGAGAGAGGGAAAGAGAAAGGGAGAGAGAGAGAGAGAAAGAGCAAAACAGAGCAAAAATGAGTGATGAAGGGGTGCTTTGATGTCATCATGCCCAGTGGTTAAGGTCATTGGGCCCACAGGACACTGCACAGACACAAAGACCTCTAAATAGTCCCCCACTCCCTCTATCCCTCACTCCTCTCTTCTCCTCTCCTCTCTTTTTTCTCTCTCACTTCTCTGTCCCTTTCTCTTTCTCACTTGAGGAGCCTGTCTCTGGCATTTATTCATAGGCTTTGCTTTTGTGTCGGACATTTGGTTAATTTGGTTCACATGGACACGTTTCTGAACACACGTGTGTGCATCAGGTATGTGAGCGTGTGTGTGACAACCGTTCAGTCCTCCAGTCCCAGCAGGCGGCTGCTACACCCTTTGTGTTTCCTCTGTTTTCCACTAGTTTAATATCACCAGTCGTCCTCTCTGTTTTCCACTAGTTTAATATCACCAGTCGTCCTCTCTGTTTTCCACTAGTTTAATATCACCAGTCGTCCTCTCTGTTTTCCACTAGTTTAATATAACCAGTCATCTTCTCTGTTTTCCACTAGTTTAATGTCACCAGTCATCTTCTCTGTTTTCCACTAGTTTAATATCACCAGTCGTCCTCTCTGTTTTCCACTAGTTTAATATCACCAGTCGTCCTCTCTGTTTTCCACTAGTTTAATATCACCAGTCGTCCTCTCTGTTTTCCACTAGTTTAATATCACCAGTCGTCCTCTCTGTTTTCCACTAGTTTAATATCACCAGTCGTCCTCTCTGTTTTCCACTAGTTTAATATCACCAGTCATCTTCTCTGTTTTCCACTAGTTTAATATCACCAGTCGTCCTCTCTGTTTTCCACTAGTTTAATATCACCAGTCGTCCTCTCTGTTTTCCACTAGTTTAATATCACCAGTCATCTTCTCTGTTTTCCACTAGTTTAATATCACCAGTCATCTTCTCTGTTTTCCACTAGTTTAATATCACCAGTCGTCCTCTCTGTTTTCCACTAGTTTAATATCACCAGTCGTCCTCTCTGTTTTCCACTAGTTTAATGTAACCAGTCATCTTCTCTGTTTTCCACTAGTTTAATGTAACCAGTCATCTTCTCTGTTTTCCACTAGTTTAATGTAACCAGTCATCTTCTCTGTTTTCCACTAGTTTAATATCACCAGTCGTCCTCTCTGTTTTCCACTAGTTTAATATCACCAGTCGTCCTCTCTGTTTTCCACTAGTTTAATATCACCAGTCGTCCTCTCTGTTTTCCACTAGTTTAATGTAACCAGTCATCTTCTCTGTTTTCCACTAGTTTAATGTAACCAGTCATCTTCTCTGTTTTCCACTAGTTTAATATCACCAGTCATCTTCTCTGTTTTCCACTAGTTTAATGTAACCAGTCGTCTTCTCTGTTTTCCACTAGTTTAATATCACCAGTCGTCCTCTCTGTTTTCCACTAGTTTAATATCACCAGTCGTCCTCTCTGTTTTCCACTAGTTTAATATCACCAGTCGTCCTCTCTGTTTTCCACTAGTTTAATATCACCAGTCGTCCTCTCTGTTTTCCACTAGTTTAATATCACCAGTCGTCCTCTCTGTTTTCCACTAGTTTAATATCACCAGTCATCTTCTCTGTTTTCCACTAGTTTAATATCACCAGTCGTCCTCTCTGTTTTCCACTAGTTTAATATCACCAGTCGTCCTCTCTGTTTTCCACTAGTTTAATATCACCAGTCGTCCTCTCTGTTTTCCACTAGTTTAATGTCACCAGTCATCTTCTCTGTTTTCCACTAGTTTAATGTAACCAGTCATCTTCTCTGTTTTCCACTAGTTTAATATCACCAGTCGTCCTCTCTGTTTTCCACTAGTTTAATGTAACCAGTCGTCCTCTCTGTTTTCCACTAGTTTAATATCACCAGTCATCTTCTCTGTTTTCCACTAGTTTAATATCACCAGTCGTCCTCTCTGTTTTCCACTAGTTTAATATCACCAGTCGTCCTCTCTGTTTTCCACTAGTTTAATGTAACCAGTCATCTTCTCTGTTTTCCACTAGTTTAATATCACCAGTCGTCCTCTCTGTTTTCCACTAGTTTAATATCACCAGTCGTCCTCTCTGTTTTCCACTAGTTTAATGTAACCAGTCATCTTCTCTGTTTTCCACTAGTTTAATATCACCAGTCATCTTCTCTGTTTTCCACTAGTTTAATGTCACCAGTCATCTTCTCTGTTTTCCACTAGTTTAATGTAACCAGTCATCTTCTCTGTTTTCCACTAGTTTAATATCACCAGTCATCTTCTCTGTTTTCCACTAGTTTAATATCACCAGTCGTCCTCTCTGTTTTCCACTAGTTTAATATCACCAGTCGTCCTCTCTGTTTTCCACTAGTTTAATATCACCAGTCGTCCTCTCTGTTTTCCACTAGTTTAATGTCACCAGTCGTCCTCTCTGTTTTCCACTAGTTTAATGTAACCAGTCGTCCTCTCTGTTTTCCACTAGTTTAATATCACCAGTCGTCCTCTCTGTTTTCCACTAGTTTAATGTCACCAGTCGTCCTCTCTGTTTTCCACTAGTTTAATGTCACCAGTCATCTTCTCTGTTTTCCACTAGTTTAATGTAACCAGTCATCTTCTCTGTTTTCCACTAGTTTAATGTCACCAGTCATCTTCTCTGTTTTCCACTAGTTTAATGTAACCAGTCATCTTCTCTGTTTTCCACTAGTTTAATGTCACCAGTCGTCCTCTCTGTTTTCCACTAGTTTAATATCACCAGTCATCTTCTCTGTTTTCCACTAGTTTAATGTCACCAGTCATCTTCTCTGTTTTCCACTAGTTTAATGTCACCAGTCATCTTCTCTGTTTTCCACTAGTTTAATATCACCAGTCGTCCTCTCTGTTTTCCACTAGTTTAATGTAACCAGTCATCTTCTCTGTTTTCCACTAGTTTAATATCACCAGTCGTCCTCTCTGTTTTCCACTAGTTTAATATCACCAGTCGTCTTCTCTGTTTTCCACTAGTTTAATGTCACCAGTCGTCCTCTCTGTTTTCCACTAGTTTAATGTCACCAGTCATCTTCTCTGTTTTCCACTAGTTTAATATCACCAGTCGTCCTCTCTGTTTTCCACTAGTTTAATGTCACCAGTCGTCCTCTCTGTTTTCCACTAGTTTAATGTCACCAGTCATCTTCTCTGTTTTCCACTAGTTTAATGTAACCAGTCATCTTCTCTGTTTTCCACTAGTTTAATGTCACCAGTCATCTTCTCTGTTTTCCACTAGTTTAATGTAACCAGTCATCTTCTCTGTTTTCCACTAGTTTAATGTCACCAGTCGTCCTCTCTGTTTTCCACTAGTTTAATATCACCAGTCATCTTCTCTGTTTTCCACTAGTTTAATGTCACCAGTCATCCTCTCTGTTTTCCACTAGTTTAATGTAACCAGTCGTCCTCTCTGTTTTCCACTAGTTTAATATCACCAGTCATCTTCTCTGTTTTCCACTAGTTTAATGTCACCAGTCGTCCTCTCTGTTTTCCACTAGTTTAATGTCACCAGTCATCTTCTCTGTTTTCCACTAGTTTAATATCACCAGTCATCTTCTCTGTTTTCCACTAGTTTAATATCACCAGTCATCTTCTCTGTTTTCCACTAGTTTAATGTCACCAGTCGTCCTCTCTGTTTTCCACTAGTTTAATATCACCAGTCATCTTCTCTGTTTTCCACTAGTTTAATGTCACCAGTCATCCTCTCTGTTTTCCACTAGTTTAATGTCACCAGTCATCTTCTCTGTTTTCCACTAGTTTAATATCACCAGTCGTCCTCTCTGTTTTCCACTAGTTTAATGTCACCAGTCATCCTCTCTGTTTTCCACTAGTTTAATGTAACCAGTCATCTTCTCTGTCTTCCACTAGTTTAATATCACCAGTCATCTTCTCTGTCTTCCACTAGTTTAATGTCACCAGTCATCCTCTCTGTTTTCCACTAGTTTAATGTCACCAGTCGTCCTCTCTGTTTTCCACTAGTTTAATGTCACCAGTCGTCCTCTCTGTTTTCCACTAGTTTAATGTCACCAGTCGTCCTCTCTGTTTTCCACTAGTTTAATATCACCAGTCATCCTCTCTGTTTTCCACTAGTTTAATATCACCAGTCGTCCTCTCTGTTTTCCACTAGTTTAATGTCACCAGTCGTCCTCTCTGTTTTCCACTAGTTTAATGTCACCAGTCGTCCTCTCTGTTTTCCACTAGTTTAATGTCACCAGTCGTCCTCTCTGTTTTCCACTAGTTTAATGTCACCAGTCGTCCTCTCTGTTTTCCACTAGTTTAATGTCACCAGTCGTCCTCTCTGTTTTCCACTAGTTTAATATCACCAGTCGTCCTCTCTGTTTTCCACTAGTTTAATGTCACCAGTCGTCCTCTCTGTTTTCCACTAGTTTAATGTCACCAGTCGTCCTCTCTGTTTTCCACTAGTTTAATGTAACCAGTCGTCCTCTCTGTTTTCCACTAGTTTAATGTCACCAGTCGTGTCTGTGTTTTCCACTAGTTTAATGTCACCAGTCGTCCTCTCTGTTTTCCACTAGTTTAATATCACCAGTCGTCCTCTCTGTTTTCCACTAGTTTAATATCACCAGTCGTCCTCTCTGTTTTCCACTAGTTTAATGTCACTCCTCAGATGAGTGCTTATTAATCCAAAAAGGAAAAATATCAGCAACAGCCAAAGATGGTCACCACAAGTCATTTACAAGTCCTGCTTGTAAAGGATTTTTAAAGACAGTCTGTTGCTTTTAAGTCATGTTTCTTTACTTTAGTCATGCTTAAGAGAATGTGTGTGTGTTTATGTGTGTGTGTGTGTTGTGTGTGTGAGTGTGTGTGTGTGTGTGTGTGTGTGTGTGTGTGTGTGTGTGTGTGTGTGTGTGTGTTGTGTGTCTTGTGCTTCAGACATGTCCTCTAAGGGCCGTATCTAATGGTCAGTGACTGTTTGAACTCTCTCCCCACCTTCACCTTGATCCCAACGTCTATATGTACAGTGTGGAATTGTCTGACTAGTTTGGACAATAGGTACATTTCCTCTGCTGGTTCTGTGTGTTATTTTAAAGTCAACTGTTTGTTTAGTTTAGGTTGTGGTATTGAACCAGCTGGAAGCTTCTCTGTGTAGATCAGCCCAGTCCACTAAACTAAAGGTTTGTTATGTATTTTAGGACCGAATGGCCATTCTCCATTCCCCATTCTCCATTCTCCATTCCCCATTCTCCATTCTCCAGTCCCCCCCATTGTTTCCCAAAACACTCCCCCTGGCTGCCTCTCTGTTAGACAAGAGAGTGTAAAGTGAAACACCCTGGGGCTCTCTCTCTGGCAGTGCTCTGCTGTGATAGGAGGAAGAGGCACTCTCAGGGTGTAATGTTTTAATTCAACCACTAGAGGGCAGCCGTGTTGCACCAATCTACCAGAAAGCAACCAAACTCCACACAGTCAGAATGCTTAATAATAAGTGTCAGGAAGGGAAAAACACTTCTGTTAATGAAGAGTTTTCAAGCTCTTCCTGTGTCATGTTGTATTTGAAGTATTCTTGGACCATTCCTAATCTCCCTCTCTCTCCTCTCCCAGTCGGTGTATAACCTGGCCAACGTGGCGTGTAAGTGTCATGGCGTGTCCGGCTCCTGTAGCCTGAAGACGTGCTGGCTCCAGCTGGCAGACTTCCGCCGCGTCGGAGAGTTCCTGAAGGAGAAGTACGACAGCGCCGCCGCCATGCGCATCGGACGCAAGGGAAACTGGAGCAGGTAGATAAACGCTTCAACGTCCCGACCCCGAGGATCTGGTCTACACCGACCAGAGCCCAGACTACTGTCTGAAGAACGACACCACCGGCTCCATGGGAACCCTGGGGAGACTCTGTAACAAGACGTCGGAGGGGATGGATGGCTGTGAACTCATGTGTTGTGGGAGAGGATACGACCAGTTCAAGACCTATAAGCATGAGAGATGTCACTGCAAGTTCCACTGGTGTTGTTATGTCAAGTGTAAGAGGTGCACTTCACTGGTGGATCAGTTTGTCTGCAAGTAGCGAAGGAAGGGAGGGGGTCTGGACGATGGGGAAGGGAGGGGGTCTGGGGAAGGGAGGGGGTCGATGGGGAAGGGAGGGAGTCTGGACGATGGGGAAGGGAGGGGAAGGAGGGGGTCTGGACGATGGGGAAAGGAGGGGGTCTGGACGATGGGGAAGAGAGGGAGTCTGGACGATGGGGAAGGGAGGGGGTCTGGACGATGGGGAAGGGAGGGAGTCTGGACGATGGGGAAGGGAGGGAGTCTGGACGATGGGGAAGGGAGGGAGTCTGGACGATGGGGAAGGGAGGGAGTCTGGACGATGGGGAAGGGGTCTGGAGGGAGTCTGGACGATGGGGAAGGGAGGGGAAGGAGTCTGGACGATGGGGAAGGGAGGGGGGAGGGAGTCTGGACGATGGGGAAGGGAGGGGGTCTGGAGATGGGGAAGGGAAGGGGGAGTCTGGACGATGGGGAAGGAGGGAGTCTGGACGATGGGGAAGGGAGGGTCTGGACGATGGGGAAGGAAGAGGGGAAGAGAGGGAGTCTGGACGATGGGGAAGAGAGGGAGTCTGGACGATGGGGAAGAGAGGAGAGTCTGGACGATGGGGAAGGGAGGGAGTCTGGACGATGGGGAAGAGAGGGAGTCTGGACGATGGGGAAGGGAGGGAGTCTGGACGATGGGGAAGAGAGGGAGTCTGGACGATGGGGAAGAGAGGGAGTCTGGACGATGGGGAAGGGAGGGGCTGGAATGGAAGGACATGTAGCCTATGAAGGGTGTAAGATTATATAACAATAATAAATAAATAAAAGTAAATCATGAACTATATAAATAAATAAAGTAAACAAATGCATTGCTAGTAATTGAATGAGACTTTTATATGACTCAAGCTGCCTGAGGGAGGACTTGACCGACAAGCAGGCGAATGCAGAACAGAAAGGCTGTTCGTTTTGTTTGTTCTCTACTGGTCGGCCATTTGCTTCCTCTCCCCTTCGCAACTGTCCACTGATTGGTGGCTCATGCAGTGACGACCAGGAAGTGATGTCACCAGTATCCTTGTTCCCTGGTTGGTGGAATGGGAGGGGAGGCTGGATAGACTCCTCTTACTTTAAAGACTCTTCAAAATGAGAGTGAGGAAGTCAGAGAGCGAGAGAGGGAGAGAGAGAGAGGGGGGAAAGAGAGAGAGAGAAGGAGAGAAAGACTAGAAAGGGATGGATCCCAATGAACTGTGCCAAAGCTCCTTTCACCTCCTCTTCCACTCACTCCTCTCTTCTCCACCCTTCCCACTATAGGTTGTTTCTGCATTGTGTTTTATGTCTCACCCTTATTTCATCACCCTCTTACCATCACCCTGTTAGAGCTCTTAGAAACCACCAGTCCAAGCCAAAGGTCACCACCTCACACATATGAACTGTTGAGTTTGGAACTCTGTAACCATGGAATCACAGCATGTGTTCTAATCACTTACCCACTAGACATCACGTTGACCTCTAGCCTGGAAGACAGGACAGCTCATGACTTTGGGCACAGAAAGCAAACATAGCTCTGTGTAACTTATAGGGACCATGTGAGTCCCAGAGGACAAGAAGAACAAGATTGATTGAAGGGAGGAGGACTCTGAGACCTTGGCTGGACATATTGAAATAAGAGAAGAGAGAGAGAGAGGAAACACCTACGTCCTTCTACAATACATAGACCTCTCACTCTACCTTTAAATGAATGCTGTTCTATCATCTAACAGCATCATTACATTGTCTGGACTGGATTACTGATCAGTGGCCCCGTGGCCCCTGACTGTTCAATAACAGACTGCTGTATCTCTATATTCAACAGGTGGGCCACAGCTATTGTGACCATACCAATAGCCGTCTCCAAGCCAATGTCATGAAATTCACACAGCTACCAAGCTTTGTTAGGAGGATGAAACAAATGTGTTATAGAGTTAAAATGTGTGTCTGGGAATGAATTCTATAAAGCAGAAGAAAGTGAACGGAGGAAATCGGAGGACTGAAGATTATTATTGTGGGGATAAAGTACATAGAAATAGCTGTCCATCAAAAATTATATTTTATTAATAATTACTTTTTCATTTTATACTTCATATATGTATTGTTTTGATGATCCTGTCTTTTGACATGGAGGCTTTGGTTTCGTCCTATTCCTATGTAGTGCGCTACTTTTTGCCAGAGTCCTATGGTCCCGGTCAAAAGTAGTGCACTATATAGGGAATATGGTGTTATATGGGACACACCCTTTTAGACATTGTTGTTCAGCGGAACCTCTATCCCTGGGGTTCCTTCCTGCTTGGAATGTCTACTGTCCAATCTCTGCCAAACGCTGCCCACTCTTCAGCCAATGACAGACAAGCCTTTCCTTTGTCATCCAATGAGTGTTGTGGCAAAGTACTACTCATGTAAATATCAGCAGACCTTATCCTTATATGCAGATTATGACACTTTTACAACATACAGACTCCAGGTCTCTCAGAGTGTGTTCTTGTCTATATTATTGTCTCTGAAAGATTGTTGTCTTGATGTGATCCATAAATATGCTCCATGTGTATATTGTATTATCCCCCCACCTCAAAACAGCAATATTAAACCAATAATAGTGATGATTATAATAACTAGAAGTGTTTTCCTCTTTCCTGATCCTCTCAAGATGCTCTTCTAGAGACGGGGAGGCTGAAGAGGTCTACTGTGTCTTCATTTATTTCCCTCCTCTTCCATACTGCTGTGTGTGTGTGTGTGTGTGTGTGTGTGTGTGTGTGTGTGTGTGTGTGTGTGTGTGTGTGTGTGTGTGTGTGTGTGTGTGTGTGTGTGTGTGTGTGTGTGTGTGTGTGTGTGTGTGTGTGTGGCCTCTCATTATCAATAATGTTTTATGACACATTAAGACAATACTTTCAGGGTTTTTCCCATATACTTAGTCATTGTGCTAACGCTAGTTAGCATTGGCTCTAAATCTACCTGTAACTTCCTTCATACTGGACAGAGAGATATACAAATGGTATCCATGAGTTCATCGGACTCTGGGGAAGTAGATAAAGTGCCCCAGTGCCAAAATCCCCAAGTATCCCTTTAAATTGTGTGCACCTGGAGTGGGAAAAATACTACCAATAGCCATTCATAATATATCAAGCAATACATTATGCATAGGTGCAGAACTATTGTAAACAACAGACAGAGTAGCAGCAGCATCAGGGTTATGCTGTAGCATATGGCTAACCTAGCCTAGCGTCTCCTCTCCTCTGTAGTAGTGTCAGACCTAGCCTAGCATCTCTTCTCCTCTGTATTAGTCATGGCTAACCTAGCCTAGTTTCTCTCTCCTTTCGTCTGTAGGAGTCATTAACCTAGCCTAGCGTCTCCTCTCTGTATTAGTCATGGCTCTGCCTAGCATCTCCTCTCCTCTGTATTAGTCATGGCTAACCTAGCCTAGTATCTCTCTCCTTTTGTCTGTAGGAGTCATTAACCTAGCCTAGCGTCTCCTCTCCTCTGTATTAGTCATGGCTAACCTAGCCTAGCGTCTCCTCTGTAGGAGTAGTAGTGTCAGACCTAGTCTAGCGTCTCCTCTGTAGGAGTAGTAGTGTCAGACCTAGCCTAGCGTCTCCTCTGTAGGAGTAGTAGTGTCAGACCTAGCCTAGCGTCTCCTCTGTAGGAGTAGTAGTGTCAGACCTAGTCTAGCGTCTCCTCTGTAGGAGTAGTAATGTCAGACCTAGCCTAGCGTCTCATCTCCTCTGTAGGAGTAGTAGTGTCAGACCTAGCCTAGCGTCTCCTCTGTAGGAGTAGTGTCAGACCTAGCCTAGCGTCTTCTCTGTAGGAGTAGTAGTGTCAGACCTAGCCTAGCGTCTCCTCTGTAGGAGTAGTAGTGTCAGACCTAGCCTAGCGTCTCCTCTGTAGGAGTAGTAGTGTCAGACCTAGCCCAGCGTCTCATCTCCTCTGTAGGAGTAGTGTCAGACCTGTCTCCTCTGTAGTAGTAGTGTCAGACCTAGCCTAGCGTCTCCTCTGTAGGAGTAGTGTCAGACCTAGCCTAGCCTCTCCTCTGTAGGAGTAGTGTCAGACCTAGCCTAGCGTCTCCTCTGTAGGGAGTAGTGTCAGACCTAGCCTAGCGTCTCCTCTGTAGGAGTAGTGTCAGACCTAGCCTAGCGTCTTCTCTGTAGGAGTAGTAGTGTCAGACCTACCTAGCCTCTCCTCTGTAGGAGTAGTGTCAGACCTAGCCCAGCCTCATCTCTCTGTAGGAGTAGTGTCAGACCTAGCCTAGCCTCTCCTCTGTAGTAGTAGTGTCAGACCTAGCCTAGCGTCTCCTCTGTAGGAGTAGTGTCAGACCTAGCCTAGCCTCTCCTCTGTAGGAGTAGTGTCAGACCTAGCCTAGCGTCTCCTCTGTAGGAGTAGTGTCAGACCTAGCCTAGCTCCTCTGTAGTAGTAGTGTCAGACCTCCTAGCCTCTCTGTAGGAGTAGTGTCAGACCTAGCCTCTCCTCTGTAGTAGTAGTGTCAGACCTACCCTAGCCTCTCCTCTGTAGTAGTAGTGTCAGACCTACCTAGCCTCTCCTCTGTAGGAGTAGTGTCAGACCTACCCTAGCCTCTCCTCTGTTGTAGTAGTGTCAGACCGAGCCTAGCGTCTCCTCTGTAGTAGTAGTGTCAGACCTAACCTAGCCTAGCGTCTCCTCTGTAGGAGTAGTGTCAGACCTAGCCTAGCGTCTCCTCTGTAGGAGTAGTGTCAGACCTAACCTAGCCTCCTCTGTAGGAGTAGTGTCAGACCTAGCCTCTCCTCTGTAGGAGTAGTGTCAGACCTAGCCTAGCGTCTCCTCTGTAGGAGTAGTGTCAGACCTAGCCTAGCGTCTCCTCTGTAGGAGTAGTGTCAGACCTAGCCTAGCCTCTCCTCTGTAGGAGTAGTGTCAGACCTAGCCTAGCGTCTCCTCTGTAGGAGTAGTGTCAGACCTAGCCTCCTCTGTAGTAGTAGTGTCAGACCTAGCCTAGCTCTCCTCTGTAGGAGTAGTGTCAGACCTAGCCTCTCCTCTGTAGTAGTAGTGTCAGACCTACCCTCTCCTCTGTAGTAGTAGTGTCAGACCTACCCTCTCCTCTGCAGTAGTAGTGTCAGACCTACCTAGCCTCTCCTCTGTAGGAGTAGTGTCAGACCTACCCTAGCCTCTCCTCTGTAGTAGTAGTGTCAGACCTAGCCTAGCTCTCCTCTGTAGTAGTAGTGTCAGACCTAACCTAGCCTAGCGTCTCCTCTGTAGGAGTAGTGTCAGACCTAGCCTAGCGTCTCCTCTGTAGTAGTAGTGTCAGACCTAACCTAGCCTAGCGTCTCCTCTGTAGGAGTAGTGTCAGACCTAGCCTAGCCTCTCCTCTGTAGGAGTAGTGTCAGACCTAGCCTCTCCTCTGTAGTAGTAGTGTCAGACCTAGCCTAGCGTCTCCTCTGTAGTAGTAGTGTCAAATCAAATCAAATTTATTTATATAGCCCTTCGTACATCAGCTGATATCTCAAAGTGCTGTACAGAAACCCAGCCTAAAACCCCAAACAGCAAGCAATGCAGATGTAGAAGCACGGTGGCTAGGAAAAACTCCCTAGAAAGGCCAAAACCTAGGAAGAAACCTAGAGAGGAACCAGGCTATGTGGGGTGGCCAGTCCTCTTCTGGCTGTGCCGGGTGGAGATTATAACAGAACATGGCCAAGATGTTCAAATGTTCATAAATGACCAGCATGGTCGTATAATAATAAGGCAGAACAGTTGAAACTGGAGCAGCAGCACGGTCAGGTGGACTGGGGACAGCAAGGAGTCATCATGTCAGGTAGTCCTAGGGCTCAGGTCCTCCGAGAGAGAGAAAGAAAGAGAGAATTAGAGAGAGCATATGTGGGGTGGCCAGTCCTCTTCTGGCTGTGCCGGGTGGAGATTATAACAGAGCATGGCCAAGATGTTCAAATGTTCATTAATGACCAGTATGGTCAAATAATAATAAGGCAGAACAGTTGAAACTGGAGCAGCAGCACGGCCAGGTGGACTGGGGACAGCAAGGAGTCATCATGTCATGTAGTCCTGGGGCATGGTCCTAGGGCTCAGGTCAGTTGAAACTGGAGCAGCAGCACGGCCAGGTGGACTGGGGACAGCAATGAGTCATCATGTCAGGTAGTCCTGGGGCATGGTCCTAGGGCTCAGGTCCTCCGAGAGAGAAAGAGAGAGAATTAGAGAACGCACACTTAGATTCACACAGGACACCGAATAGGACAGGAGAGGTACTCCAGATATAACAAACTGACCCTAGCCCCCGACACATAAACTACTGCAGCATAAATACTGGAGGCTGAGACAGGAGGGTCAGGAGACACTGTGGCCCCATCCGAGGACACCCCCGGACAGGGCCAAACAGGAAGGATATAACCCCGCCCACTCTGCCAAAGCACAGCCCCACACCAATAGAGGGATATCTTCAACCACCAATTTACCATCCTGAGACAAGGCCGAGTATAGCCCACAAAGATCTCCGTCATGGCACAACCCAAGGGGGGGCGCCAACCCAGACAGGATGACCACAACAGTGAATCAACCCACTCAGGTGACGCACCCCTTCCAGGGACGGCATGAGAGAGCCCCAGTAAGCCAGTGACTCAGCCCCTGTAATAGGGTTAGAGGCAGAGAATCCCAGTGGAAAGAGGGGAACCGGCCAGGCAGAGACAGCAAGGGCGGTTCGTTGCTCCAGAGCCTTTCCGTTCACCTTCCCACTCCTGGGCCAGACTACACTCAATCATATGACCCACTGAAGAGATAAGTCTTCAGTAAAGACTTAAAGGTTGAGACCGAGTTTGCGTCTCTGACATGGGTAGGCAGACCGTTCCATAAAAATGGAGCTCTATAGGAGAAAGCCCTGCCTCCGGCTGTTTGCTTAGAAATTCTAGGGACAATTAGGAGGCCTGCGTCTTGTGACCATAGCGTACGTGTAGGTATGTACGGCAGGACCAAATCAGAGAGATAGGTAGGAGCAAGCCCATGTAATGCTTTGTAGGTTAGCAGTAAAACCTTGAAATCAGCCCTTGCTTTGACAGGAAGCCAGTGTAGAGAGGCTAGCACTGGAGTAATATGATCAAATTGTTTGGTTCTAGTCAGGATTCTAGCAGCCGTATTTAGCACCAACTGAAGTTTATTTAGTGCTTTATCTGGGTAGCCGGAAAGTAGAGCATTGCAGTAGTCTAACCTAGAAGTGACAAAAGCATGGATTAATTTTTCTGCATCATTTTTGGACAGAAAGTTTCTGATTTTTGCAATTTTACGTAGATGGAAAAAAGCTGTCCTTGAAATGGTCTTGATATGTTCTTCAAAAGAGAGATCAGGGTCAAGAGTAACGCCGAGGTCCTTCACAATTTTATTTGAGACGACTGTACAACCATTAAGATTAATTGTCAGATTCAACAGAAGATCTCTTTGTTTCTTGGGACCTAGAACAAGCATCTCTGTTTTGTCCGAGTTTAAAAGTAGAAAGTTTGCAGCCATCCACTTCCTTATGTCTGAAACACATGCTTCTAGCGAGGGCAATTTTGGGGCTTCACCATGTTTCATTGAAATGTACAGCTGTGTGTCATCCGCATAGCAGTGAAAGTTAACATTATGTTTTCGAAATTATATCCCCAAGAGGTAAAATATATAGTGACCTAGCCTAGCCTAGCCTAGCCTCTCCTCTGTAGGAGTAGTGTCAGACCTAGCCTAGCCTCTCCTCTTTAGTAGTAGTGTCAGACCTAGACTAGCGTCTCCTCTGTAGTAGTAGTGTCAGACCTAGCCTAGCGTCTCCTCTGTAGGAGTAGTGTCAGACCTAGACTAGCGTCTCCTCTGTAGTAGTAGTGTCAGACCTAGCCTAGCGTCTCCTCTGTAGGAGTAGTGTCAGACCTAGCCTAGCGTCTCCTCTGTAGTAGTAGTGTCACATTGTGACAGTAGATTAGGAACACTAGAACGGTGTAAAGGACGACCAGCACACTGCTCTCAGATAATCCTGGTAATCACAGATTAGACAACTGTTATTATGACACAGCAGCCACACCCCACACCCCTGACACCACACTAGCTACTGTACCCCTGTATAGGGCAATACATACTACACTGTTATAGACACACCCCTGACATCACACTAGCCTCTGTACCCCTGTATAGGGCAATACATACTACACTGTTATAGACACACCCCCTGACACCACACTAGCCTCTGTACCCCTGTATAGGGCAATACATACTACACTGTTATAGACACACCCCTGCCATCACACCAGCTACTGTACCCCTGTATATGGCCTTACATACTACACTGTTATAGACACACCCCCTGACACCACACTAGCTACTGTACCCCTGTATAGGGCCATACATACTACACTGTTATAGACACACCCCTGACACCACACCAGCTACTGTACCCCTGGATAGGGCCATACATACTACACTGTTATAGACACACCCCTGACACCACACTAGCTACTGTACCCCTGTATAGGGCCATACATACTACACTGTTATAGACACACCCCCTGACACCACACCAGCTACTGTACCCCTGTATATGGCCATACATACTACACTGTTATAGACACACCCCTGACACCACACCAGCTACTGTACCCCTGGATAGGGCCATACATACTACACTGTTATAGACACACCCCTGCCATCACACTAGCCTCTGTACCCCCGTACACTGTTATAGACACACCCCCTGCCATCACACTAGCCTCTGTACCCCCGTATATGGCCTTACATAGTTCACTGTTATAGACACACCCCCTGCCATCACACTAGCCTCTGTACCCCGTATATGGCCTTACATACTACACTGTTATAGACACACCCCTGACAGCACACTAGCCTCTGTACCCCTGTATATGGCCTTACATAGTTCACTGTTATAGACACACCCCCTGCCATACACACTAGCCTCTGTACCCCGTATGGCCTTACATAGTTCACTGTTATAGACACACCCCTGCCACACACTAGCCTCTGTACCCCCGTATATGGCCTTACATACACACTGTTATAGACACACCCCCTGACAGCACACTAGCCTCTGTACCCCTGTATATGGCCTTACATAGTTCACTGTTATAGACACACCCCCTGACATCACACTAGCCTCTGTACCCCTGTATATGGCCTTACATAGTTCACTGTTATAGACACACCCCCTGACACCACACTAGCCTCTGTACCCCCGTATATGGCCTTACATAGTTCACTGTTATAGACACACCCCCTGACATCACACTAGCTAGTTCAAGTTTATTATGTAAAACATCATTGCATAACAACATGAAATAAGATGCTGTTTACCTGATGAGGACCACTCTGAAGTAGACATGTACAGTGCCTTCAGATAACATTCACAGCTCACATGTTGTTGTGTTACAGCCTGAATTCAACATGGATTAAATAGATGTTTTTTCTCACATCTACACACAATACGCCACAATGATAACGTTTTTAGAAATGTTATGCTTATTTATTGAAAATTAAATAGAGAAATATCTCATTTACATACAGGACCAGTCAAAAGTTTGGACACACCTACTCATTCAAGGGTTTTTCTTTATTTGTACTATTTTTTACATTGTATAATCATAGTGAAGGCATCAAAACTATGAAATAACACAAATGGAATCATGTAGCAACCAAAAAGTCTTAAACAAATCAAAATATATTTGGGATTTTATATTCTTCAAAGTAGCCACCCTTTGCCTTGATGACAGCTTTGCACACTCTTGGCATTCTCTCAACCAGCTTCACCTGGAATGCTTTTCCAAAAGTCTTGAAGGAGTTCGCACATGCTGAGCACTTGTTAGCTGCTTTTCCTTCACTCTGCGGTCCGACTCATCCCAAATCATCTCAATTGGGTTGAGGTCAGGTAATTGTGGAGACCAGGTCATCTGATTGCAGCACTCCATCACTCTAATTCTGGTCCACTCTACACCACCTGGAGGTGTTTTGGGTCATTGTCCTGTTGAAAAACAAATGATCGTCCCACTAAGTGCAAACCAGATGGAACGGCGTATCAGAATCCTGTGGTAGCCATGCTGGTTCAGTGTTGCCATCTGTTTTGACCCTGTGTCGAATAGTACTAAGGCACTTCTTGAGATATTCCAGGACCTGGGAGTCAGATCGGGCCTCCTTAGAAGATTTGGTGGGATTATAGAGGACAGCAGACACAATGCAGTTAATGCCACGTGGTAGGAGACATGGTCTCAGCCAAGTCCACAAACGCTCAACGCTGTCGTCCTCAAAGTCCAGCAAACGCTTGTGAAGGATGCTGTGCATTATGCATGGCCACACCCCCACCACATGAGGTTACTGTGTCCTTTCTATGCAGACTACAGCCTTGAAGACTGACTATTGAGTCTGGGATATCTTCGTTTAACCAGGACTCGGCCACAGCAACAATGGCAGTCTCGTTAGTCACAGTGGTAAAAGCTCCTCTACTTTGTGTCTTAAGGATCTCATGTTACACAAGAGAGAGTTGGGAAGCATAGTCTTTACAGACATTTGATGGGGCATCTGTGTGTTCCACACCAGAGTGCATGGTAGACCAGATTCTGAAGTCAACAAGACTATGAGGCTTGTGCTGCTTTACGGGGTCACGAGTCAGGACAGGTATTCTAAGCTCTGTCCCAAAAGGCCAGACTGTGCAAGAGTCCATTTAAGATTCCCCAAAGATCTGATGTCAGTTTTTGCATTGCTCAAACTAAAAATAACCTTTTTTTAGTGAGCATGAAACCTATACAGCAATATGATACTTGATAATGATAGTTGATAATGATAGTTGATAATGATAGTTGATAATGATAGTTGATAATGATACTTGATAATGATAGTCGATAATGATACTTGATAATGATACTTGATAATGATAGTTGATAATGATAGTTGATAATGATCGTTGATAATGATCATTGATAATGATCGTCGATAGTGATAGTCGATAATGATAGTTGCTAACGATAGTTGATAACGATAGTTGATAATGATAGTCGATAATGATAGTTGATAATGATAGTCGATAATGATAGTCGATAATGATAGTCGATAATGATAGTCGATAATGATAGTCGATAATGATAGTCGATAACGATAGTTGATAATGATACTCGATAATGATAGTTGATAATGATAGTCGATAATGATAGTCGATAATGATAGTTGATAATGAAACTTGATAGTGATAGTTGATAATGATACTTGATAATGATACTCGATAATGATAGTTGATAATGATAGCTGATAATGATACTTGATACTGATAGTTGATAATGATAGTCGATAATGATCGTTGATAATGATCATTGATAATGATCGTCGATAGTGATAGTCGATAATGATAGTTGCTAACGATAGTTGATAATGATAGTTGATAATGATAGTCGATAATGATAGTCGATAATGACAGTCGATAATGATAGTCGATAATGATAGTTGATAATGATAGTCGATAATGATAGTCGATAATGCTACTTGATAATGATAGTCGATAATGATAGTCGATAATGATAGTTGATAATGATAGTTGATAATGAAACTTGATAATGATAGTTGATAATGATACTTGATAATGATACTTGATAATGATAGTTGATAATGATAGTTGATAATGATAGTCGATAATGATAGTTGATAATGATACTTGATACTGATAGTTGATAATGATAGTCGATAATGATAGTTGATAATGATAGTTGATAATGATACTCGATAATGATACTTGATAATGATAGTTGATAATGATAGTTGATAATGATAGTTGATAATGAAACTTGATAATGATACTTGATAATGATAGTCGATAATGATAGCTGATAATGATAGTTGATAATGAAACTTGGTAATGGTACTTGATAATGATACTTGATAATGATAGTCGATAACGATAGTCGATAATGATAGTCGATAATGATAGTCGATAATGATCGTTGATAATGATCGTCGATAATGATAGTCGATAATGATACTTGATAATGATACTTGATAATGATCGTTGATAATGATAGTTGATAATGATACTTGATAATGATACTTGATAATGATACTTGATAATGATACTTGATAATGATAGTCGGTAATGATACTACAGACAGGAAATGCAAGTATTATTAAACAGGTAACACTTATAAACTCATCAGAAAAGAAACGTCCTCTCACTGTCAACTGTGTTCATGTTCAGCAAATTTAACATGTGTAAATATTTTATATGAACATAAGATTCAACAACTGAGACATAAACTGAATAAATTCCACAGACATGTGACTAACAGAAATGGAATAATGTGTCCCTGAACAAAGGGGTAAAAAAAAAAATTAAAGTACAAAAAGAAAATACAAATTTAATTACTTGAAAATCATACAATGTGATTTTCTGGATTTTTGTTTTAGATTCCGTCTCTCACAGTTGAAGTGTACCTATGATAAAAAATGACAGACCTCTACATGCTTTGTAAGTAGGAAAACCTGCAAAATCGGCAGTGTATCAAATACTTGTTCTCCCCACTGTAGATGATTTTTTGTTAACTAGTAAATATTAGCCTACAGCAAAGTGTGTTTAAATCATTTCTAACTTGTTAACAATTTCTGCTAGTTAGTTTTTGCTACCATGTGGGTTTTAACTTGCTTGAGCCTGCTGACTGAGGAGTGTTATTTCACCTGTTTCCATACGTTTAATTTTAAAACATTTATCTGACAAAGGAGTTGTTTAATCTAACTGCTTAACTATTTATTTGTTACTGGAATTGTTTGTTGATCTACTGTAACCCTGTATAGGGCCATACATACTACACTATTATAGACACACCCCCTGACACCACACTAGCTACTGTAACCCTGTATAGGGCCATACATACTACACTGTTATAGACACACCCCCTGACAGCACACTAGCTACTGTAACCCTGTATAGGGCCATACATACTACACTGTTATAGACACACCCCTTCCACCACACTAGCCCTCATAGAAATAAAATGACTAGAATGGACATCTATGCTCTGACCATTTTAGATTTAGTTAAACTGTAGATATAGAAATCTGTTCTAGGAATTATTTTTCTGTGGCTTTAGAAATTCTCTGATGGGAGAGAGCAGAATCTTCTATTTACAACAGAGGGCTGTGAGAGAAAGCAAAGGCCAACCCTGATGGAATGGATGGGAGAATTACTGTCATTGTTCCATTGCATTGTGATCAGAGATTGAGGTGTGTTCACAACAGCATACAGCGAGCTTAAGCAGTAGGTATTAAACCTATATTTAGGGCAGTGACTCTCTATATCTCGTCCTCTCTCATCCCTGCCATCTCACTCAATTCAATTCAAAGTGGCGTTATTGGCATTGGAAACATTGCCAAAGCAAGTGAAATTAACAATTAATAAAAGTGAGAATTAACAAATGTAACAACATCAACAAAACACTATTAGAAATGAACTCTCTCTCTCTCTCATCCCTGTCCCCCTCTCTATCTTTCTCTCCCTCTGTCTCTCACTTTATCTTTCTCCGTCTCTCTCTCCATCTCTGTCTCTGTCCTCTCGCTCATCCCTGCCCCCCTCTCTCCCTCTCACCCCCTCTCTCTCATCCCCCCTCTCTCTCATCCCCCTCTCTCTCTCTCATCCCCCTCTCTCTCTCTCATCCCCCTCTCTCTCATCCCCTCTCTCTCATCCCCTCTGTCTCATCCCTCCCTCCCTCTCATCCCTGTCCCCCTCTCTATCTTTCTCTCCCTCTGTCTCTCTCTCTCCCTTTATCTTTCTCTTTGTCTCTCTGTCTCTCTGTCTCTGTCCTCTCTCGCTCATCCCTGCCCCCTCTCTCTCACTCTCACCCCCTCTCTCTCTCTCGCCTTAAAGTTTTCACCTTTTTTAATTGACATGCTTGTGAATACTTGCCATTGAGTTTCATTCCAATCAAGTCCTCCTAAATCCCACCCTCCATGACTGTGTGCTTTCTCTCCCTCCCTCCAGGTCCAAATGAGTCGGATTACTTTGTTTGTGTGCTTTGTCAGCATTGTGGTATCTATGTTTCCAATCCTATACACACATACCCAGCAGATCTGTCAACGGACACATTTCACTGTCTGATAGAATCAACATCAATTTTGGGGGATTTGGGGGAAATTGTCACACCCTGATCCTTTCACCTGTCTTGTGCTTGTCTCCACCCCTCTCCAGGTGTCTCCCATCTTCCCCATCATCCCCTGTACATTTATACCTGTGTTTTCGAAATCAAATCAAATCAAATCAAATGTATTTATATAGCCCTTCGTACATCAGCTGATATCTCAAAGTGCTGTACAGAAACCCAGCCTAAAACCCCAAACAGCAAGCAATGCAAGTGTAGAAGCACGGTGGCTAGGAAAACTCCCTAGAAAGGCCAAAACCTAGGAAGAAACCTAGAGAGGAACCAGGCTATGTGGGGTGGCCAGTCCTCTTCTGGCTGTGCCAGGTGGAGATTATAACAGAACATGGCCAAGATGTTCAAATAAATGACCAGCATGGTCCAATAATAATAAGGCAGAACAGTTGAAACTGGAGCAGCAGCACGGCCAGGTGGACTGGGGACAGCAAGGAGTCATCATGTCAGGTAGTCCTGAGGCATGGTCCTAGGGCTCAGGTCCTCCGAGAGAGAGAAAAGAGAGAAAGAGAGAATTAGAGAGAGCACACTTAAATTCACACAGGACACCGAATAGGACAGGAGGAGTACTCCAGATATAACAAAATGACCCTAGCCTCCCGACACATAAACTACTGCAGCATAAATACTGGAGGCTGAGACAGGAGGGGTCAGGAGACACTGTGGCCCCATCCGAGGACACCCTAGGGCCAAACAGGAAGGATATAACCCCACCCACTTTGCCAAAGCACAGCCCCCACACCACTAGAGGGATATCTTCAACCACCAACTTACCATCCTGAGACAAGGCGGAGTATAGCCCACAAAGATCTCCGCCACGGCACAACCTGGGGGGTGCGCCAACCCAGACAGGATGATCACATCAGTGACTCAACCCACTCAGGTGACGCACCCTCCCAGGGACGGTATGAAAGAGCCCCAGTAAGCCAGTGACTCAGTCCCTGTAATAGGGTTAGAGGCAGAGAATCCCAGTGGAAAGAGGGGAACCGGCCAGGCAGAGACAGCAAGGGCGGTTCGTTGCTCCAGAGCCTTTCCGTTCACCTTCACACTCCTGGGCCAGACTACACTCAATCATATGACCCACTGAAGAGATGAGTCTTCAGTAAAGACTTAAAGGTTGAGACCGAGTTTGCGTCTCTGACATGGGTAGGCAGACCGTTCCATAAAAATGGAGCTCTATAGGAGAAAGCCCTGCCTCCAGCTGTTTGCTTAGAAATTCTAGGGACAATTAGGAGGCCTGCGTCTTGTGACCGTAGCGTACGTGTAGGTATGTACGGCAGGACCAAATCAGAGAGATAGGTAGGAGCAAGCCCATGTAATGCTTTGTAGGTTAGCAGTAAAACCTTGAAATCAGCCCTTGCTTTGACAGGAAGCCAGTGTAGGTAGGCTAGCACTGGAGTAATATGATCAAATTTCTTGGTTCTAGTCAGGATTCTAGCAGCCGTATTTAGCACTAACTGAAGTTTATTTAGTGCTTTATCCGGGTAGCCGGAAAGTAGAGCATTGCAGTAGTCTAACCTAGAAGTGACAAAAGCATGGATTAATTTTTCTGCATCATTTTTGGACAGAAAGTTTCTGATTTTTGCAATGTTACGTAGATGGAAAAAAGCTGTCCTTGAAATGGTCTTGATATGTTCTTCAAAAGAGAGATCAGGGTCCAGAGTAACACCGAGGTCCTTCACAGTTTTATTTGAGACGACTGTACAACCATTAAGATTAATTGTCAGGTTCAACAGAAGATCTCTTTGTTTCTTGGGACCTAGAACAAGCATCTCTGTTTTGTCCGAGTTTAAAAGTAGAAAGTTTGCAGCCATCCACTTCCTTATGTCTGAAACACATGCTTCTAGCGAGAGCAATTTTGGGGCTTCACCATGTTTCATTGAAATGTACAGCTATGTGTCATCCGCATAGCAGTGAAAAGTTAACATTATGTTTTCGAATAACATCCCCAAGAGGTAAAATATATAGTGAAAACAATAGTGGTCCTAAAATGGAACCTTGAGGAACACCGAGGACAAACCATTCACAGAGACAAACTGATATATTTCCGACAGATAAGATCTAAAACCACCACAGAACTTGTCCGTGTACACCAATTTGGGTTTCCAATCTCTCCAAAAGAATGTGGTGATCGATGGTATCAAAAGCAGCAGTAAGGTCTAGGAGCACGAGGACAGATGCAGAGCCTCGGTCTGATGCCATGAAAAGGTAATTTACCACCTTCACAAGTGTATTCTCAGTGCTATGATGGGGTCTAAAACCAGACTAAAGCATTTCGTATACATTGTTTGTCTTCAGGAAGGCAGTGAGTTTCTGCGCAACAGCCTTTTCTAAAATTTTTGAGAGGAATGGAAGATTCGATATAGGCCGATAGTTTTTTATATTTTCTGGGTCAAGGTTTGGCTTTTTCAAGAGAGGTTTTATTACTGCCCCTTTTAGTGAGTTTGGTACACATCCGGTGGATAGAGAGCCGTTTATTATGTTCAACATAGGAGGGCCAAGCACAGGAAGCAGCTCTTTCAGTAGTTTAGTTGGAATAGGGTCCAGTATGCAGCTTGAAGGTTTAGAGGCCATGATTATTTTCATCATTGTGTCAAGAGATATAGTCCTAAAACACTTGAGCGTCTCTCTTGATCCTAGGTCCTGGCAGAGTTGTGCAAACTCAGGACAACTGAACTTTAAAGAGGAGTCCGTAATTTGCTTTCTAATAATCATGATCTTTTCCTCAAAGAAGTTCATGAATATATCACAGCTAAAGTGAAAGCCATCCTCTCTTGGGGAATGCTGCTTTTTAGTTAGCTTTGTGACAGTATCAAAAAGCAATTTCGGATTGTTCTTATTTTCCTCAATTAAGTTAGAAAAATAGGATGATCGAGCAGCAGTAAGGGCTCTTCGGTACTGCACGGTACTGTCTTTCCAAGCTAGTTGGAAGACTTCCAGTTTGGTGTGGCGCCATTTCCGTTCCAATTTTCTGAAGCTTGCTTCAGAGCTCGGGTATTTTCTGTGTACCAGGGAGCTAGTTTCTTATGAGAAATGTTTTTAGTTTTTAGGGGTGCAACTGCATCTAGGGTATTGCGCAAGGTTAAATTGAGTTCCTCAGTTAGGTGGTTAACTGATTTTTGTCCTCTGGCGTCCTTGGGTAGACAGAGGGAATCTGGAAGGACATTAAGGAATCTTTGTGTTGTCTGTGAATTTATAGCACGACTTTTGATGTTCCTTGGTTGGGGTCTGAGCAGATTATTTGTTGCAATTGCAAACGTAATAAAATGGTGGTCCGATAGTCCAGGATTATGAGGAAAAGATCCACAACATTTATTCCATGGGACAAAACTAGGTCCAGAGTATGACTGTGACAGTGAGTGGGTCCTGAGACATGTTGGACAAAACCCACTGAGTCTGTTTTCTGTTTGTCTGTTGCCAGTTTGTCTTGTCTCGTCAAGCCTACCAGCCTTTTCCCCCTGCTTCTGGTTTTCTCAGTAGTCCCTGTTTTCTAGTTTTCCCGGTTTTGACCATTCTGCCTGCCCTGACCCTGAGCCTGCCGTTCTGTACCTTGTGACACTGCCCTGGATTCCTGACCTCTGCCTGTCCTGAGCCTGCCTGCCATTCTGTACCTTGTGACACTACCCTGGATTCCTGACCTCTGCCTGCTCTGAGCCTGCCTGCCATTCTGTACCTTGTGACACTACCCTGGATTCCTGACCTCTGCCTGCCCTGAGCCTGCCTGCTGTTCTGTACCTTGTGACACTACCCTGGATTCCTGACCTCTGCCTGCCCTGACCCTGAGCCTGCCATTCTGTACCTTGTGACACTACCCTGGATTCCTGACCTCTGCCTGCCCTTGACTTGTCGTTTGTCTGCCTCCTGTTTTTGTAATAAAGTTTTGTAACTTTGAACTGTCTGTTCCTGGGTCTTATCCTGAGGTCTGATAACAAGTAGTCCGTTCCTCTTGATTGATAAGCAGCATCTGTTTATATATTCACTACTTTCAGCCATCCAAGCTGTAAACCTAACTGTTAACTATGGATCACCTGTAGGAGCCAAATAAGGTGTTGCTTATTGCTTATCACAACCCCAGACTGGCTCGGATACCCTCCATTAACCCTGACTCCTGGCTGCCTGCTTCCCAGACTGGCTGAACAGGTAATGCTAGAGGGTTAGATGTGTGTGTGTTCAGGTAATGACTGGAGGGTTAGCTGTGTGTGTGTGTGTGTGTGTGTGTGTGTGTGTGTGTGTTCAGGTAATGACTGGAGGGTTAGCTGTGTGTGTGTGTGTGTGTGTGTGTGTGTGTGTGTGTGTGTGTGTGTGTGTGTGTGTGTGTGTGTGTGTGTGTGTGTGTGTGTGTGTGTGTGTGTGTGTTCAGGTAATGACTGGAGGGTTAGCTGTGTGTGTGTGTGTGTGTGTGTGTGTTCAGGTAATGACTGGAGGGTTAGCTGTGTGTGTGTGTGTGTGTGTGTGTGTGTGTGTGTGTGTGTGTGTGTGTGTGTGTGTGTGTGTGTGTGTGTGTGTGTGTGTGTGTGTGTGTGTGTGTGTGTGTGTGTGTGTGTGTGTGTGTTCAGGTAATGACTGGAGGGTTAGCTGTGTGCTGTTTCTCCAGCTGGCAGATTGTCAGTCAGAACTCCATGTTCCTTTGGACCAGCCTTTGGACCTATACAACACAGCACACATTGACAACACTTCATTCCGGATCATTACCATGCTAAATGAAGCAAATCCTTAAACACTCTGTCTACGGTGTAGCTGCATGCTCTGCCTGAGTTTTGTAACCATACTGTAGGCTACTGTGGCCGACCAGTCCTACTGCATCATAGATCTTACGCCCAACCACACAAAGCTATAAATGCCCTCTGGCCTCAATGGCGTGTGTGTGTGTGTGTGTGTGTGTGTGTGTGTGTGTGTGTGTGTGTGTGTGTGTGTGTGTGTGTGTGTATGTGTGTATGTGTGTGTGTATGTGTGTGTGTGTGTGTGTGTGTGTGTATGTGTGTGTGTGTGTCCTGACATCATGCCCCGGGCCAGAAGTGGGGTGATCAGAGTCAAACATGTTTAGTCATTGAGTTTTAATGTATTATCATACTTTTACAGCATCTGATAGGAAGCCAAACGCAATTAGAGCCACACATCCATGATAGGCTTGGTGTTTTGTGTGTGAGTAAAAGACTAATGTACAATACTGTGGGAAAATCACCACTCTATTCCCACAATTAGAACCTAACCTTTACAACTCACCGTTTATGACTGAATCTTGAGTGGTAGCCTACTGAATTATTGAATGGTTGTCAATTGTATTTGGGCTCCTGAGTGGGGCAGTGGTCTAAGGCACTGCATCTCAGTGCTAGAGGTGTCACTACAGACCCTGGTTTGATTCCAGGCTGTATCACCACCGGCTGTGATTCGGAGTCCCATAGGGCGGACACACAATTGGCCCAGTGCTCATTGTGCAAATTTGTTTGTTTTCAATAAACATTGGACACTAAATATAGCATACATGTTGTCAACAATCTAAGCCAACCCGTCTGTTTTGACCCATAGTTGCGCAGGCATCAGTTTAGTTGTTAACAACACAATTGGCCCAGCATTGTCTGGCTTAGGGTTTGGCCGGGGGAAGGCTGTCATTGTTAGTACGAATTTGTACTTAACTGACTTGCCTAGTTAAATAAAGGTTAAATAAATCAAATATAAGTAAGTGAATACAAAGGACTGTGACGTCAGGAGGTACTGTGAATGTTGAAATACAATAGAAATACATGTCATAAGTACTATGTAATGTCGAAGTATTTTCCTGGGATCATGTTTTGCGGTTGTTAATACAATTGTATTGTGTCAGGCTGTTACACAAAATCCTAGAACTACAAGTCCCGTCAAACCTGTTGGCATACACTTCCGGCTCCTCAACTGTTGGCCACCTGTTCCCGTTATAGAGCATTCTGATTGGTTTCGGTGGGCTCACGCGAGGGCGTCACACAGAACGCTACGACATCAGCGAGTAAAGTCAAGTCAGCCCTTCAGAGGTTCAGAATCACGTAGAGAACCGTGGAACAAATTGTCCGAGTCGTGGCTACTCTTTTTTTTTTTTTTGGGGGAGAAAAAAAAAAGCAACCTAGGGACAAAAGGACATCGTCTCCGTGCTTCTCGACAAGGTACATTTAGTGGTTGTCATGACATTTGATCGGGTATTTCAGTTGTTTAGCTAGATTTACAGTAACGTCTTTTTGGAACAACAGTAGCCTAGCTACCCAGGTTTCCTCTGTATCCAGTGACGCACTGCACAGCTAGCACCACATCCCCGTCGGTGAGCTGCTAGCGGTAGCTACTAGCCATTCAGCTCTTACCTGGGCTAGATTGAGCCAGTTGTTGGAAAAAAAAAAAAAGACAACGTGTGGTTGTTTTTTCAAAAAGGTATGTAGCTTAACTACTATAAGGTAGTTAACGCTAGATTAGGTAACGCTAGTGGACTCACATCTGTCAACAAAGTGTTGCCCTGGTTCCTTCAAAGGCGACGCTTCGTTCAGAAATGTCAGTGCAGTGAAGGGTAGTTCAACACTATCTGTACATCATATCTCCTATTTTGTTGGCGCTGTGGTCGATAACATTGTTGTAAATTAGAAACCTCGTCTGTCTTTTTTTTTTGTCCACCAATTATTAATGTGTAAAGATGGATTTAAATGTTGATATGATTTTTAAAATGCCAGAGATTTGTAGTTTGGGATTGTTTCTTTGTCTCGCAGCGCTACACCAGTGGTGTACTAACGAGCTGGCTGGATCAGGCTAAGCCCGTGGTCAAATGTTTATGCTACTTTCTAGTAGCTAACCTTACTGCTTTATTTTAGCGTCTTAGCCAACCTCAAATTTATAGCTTAGTTTCTTAACAGGCAGCAATTTTTAAATACACATTTTCAACATATTATGACTAGGTTGCTCACTATCCTCAAGTGAATGTCTTTTTAACGATGTCCCATAGCACTCCTTTGTTTGCCTCAATAGCATTGATAAGGTGGTGATAAGATAAGGCTGACTGACAGCTGTGATATATCAGACCATATACCACGGGTATGACAACATTTATATTTACTCCTAATTACGTTGGTAACCAGTTTATAATAGCAATAAGGCAGCTCTGGGTATTTAATGTGTTTTTATTTGACCATTATTTAACTAGGTAAGTCAGTTAGGAACCAATGCTTATTTACAATGAAACCCACTGGAGGTCTGTGGGTGGCTATCGCATTCAAACGGCGTCCATCGCGCTCTCCCAGAATTTTGCGTTCAGCCAATCGGGTTGCAGCTATCTGTTTTTCACACCTAACCTAAGGCATTTTTACGATTTAAATGTTAAATTGAACCTTTATTTAATTAGGCAAGTGAGTTAAGAACAAATTGTTATTTACAATGACGGCCTACCCTGGCCAAACCCGGACGACGCTGGGCCAATTGTGCGCATCCCTATGGGACTCTCAATCACGGCCGGATGTGATTCAGCCTGGATTCAAACTAGGGACTGCAGTGATGCCTCTTGTACTGAGATGCAGAAGGCATAAAAAAAGAACCCCTGGTCTGATGGTTTCAAAATAAAAGTTGTGCTTACTAAACATAGTTTTAAATGACATGTATTGGATTTGTTTTCATGAGCTTGTTTACAGAACATTATTCAGTTTTTATAAAAAATATTAAACATTTATGGAGTGAAATTATAAAGTTAAAACGAGATTTACAGTAGAATTCACCCTATATGTTTATTTTGGTGGGGGGGGTGCGACCTCGACTTTAAATCCACTGGTTTAAAGGCATGTGACTTTACATGTCAGAATAGCATTAGCAGGAAGAGTTGGTCTGTGGATGGTCAGGTACTGTCCTGGTAACCACCCTCAGGCTGTTTTTGGATTATGGTACAGAGCTCGCTATTTGTTTGACAGGGGGCGGGGTTAGTTTTGTGGTTGACGGGTCAGTCGTTGCCATGTCAACCAGCTAGGCATATACTTAACCTTATTAGCTAGGAACCTCAGAGGACCTCTAATCATTATTTACATATTTTTAAACAGACCCAAGCTCTGCTGATGAGCTGTCAGTAGTACTCTGTAGTCCACAATTTAAACAAGCTATAATATTTAATTGTTGATTGGGGTAACTTTAATTAGTCCACCCAGTAACTAGCTCCATCTCATTTTATTCACAAGAGACTTGAAATAAGACTGTAGTCAGTGTGCAGGGTGTTCAGTGTAAAGCTGTAGCCTGACTAACACCAGCATCTGTCATCCTTCCAAACATTAGCTCCAGTAAATCATCTCCGGCGTGGGCTGTAGCCTGTGTTGGAACTGATAAAAGCTTGTCTTTGCTGAGAGGAGAGAAGACCGAGGAACACACAGCTGCTTAGTGACGTCTTATTGATGTAGAGGAGATAATAAACTGACAAAACGGAGCCGTTTTTTTTAAATATGCATGGCAATATTTCTCCATCACCAAGTCCCCCGGTCATGGTCCCCCGGTAATGCGTCGCTTCTCTGCTTGGTGGTTAGTAAGCTGGAGACTGATATGAGTCATCATCTGGGTTCCTAAACCTGCTTTTGTCACTGCTACCACCACCATGGTGTTAAATCATAATCACTCAACTAAAACCTTTTTATTTTATTTACCCTGATTTGATGTTTGGTCCTGTTCTAACTCCGATGTTTATGAAGCAGTTAGTTAGAACGTAAAGAGTGGGTGATGCAGTTTGTAGTCAATGGGGTGACTTGTAGGGACAATGGGGTGAAGGGAAGGAGATCAATGTTTTCAATTGACTTGTAGGCTGGGTGACTTGTTGTTTTTCAATGGGGTGACTTGTAGGGAAGGAGATCAATGGGGTGACTTGTAGGGAAGGACAATGGCAGAACTGGCGTGACTAGTTCAGAATGACTTGTAGGGAAGGAGATCAATGGCGTGAGGGCAATGGGGTGACTTGTTGTTTTTGAGCCCAGAACTTCTTGTTCAGAATGACTTCTTGAGGGCTAGTTAGCCCAAGGTCTGTGTGAGCTGTGTCAGGTGTGTGTGTGTTTTTGTAAGCTTTCTGGTTAAATGGGCCAGTCAGACATGGCCAGCAGAAGCTATAGCAAACAGACAGCAGTAGACTCCAGAGATGGTGTGGTCTGTCCATGTGGCACCGCTATTCCCTATTTAATGCACATAGAAGACCTGACACATGGACAGGGAACTGAATCGCTCTACAACTACCATTAGCTAGTCACCCATACCTGATTGTGACAGAAGAAATGACTTAGACTCTCCCAAATGACACCCCATTCTCCTAGTGCTCTAGTTTTGACCAGATCTCTATGTAGGGTATAGACTACCATATCAAATCACATTTTATTGGTCACATACACATGTTTAGCAGATGTTATTGTGGGTGTAGCGCAATGCTTCTGTTTCTAGCTCCAACAGTGCAGTAATATCTAACAATTCACAACAATACACACACATCTAAAGTAAAATGATGTAATTAAGAAATATATAAATATTAGAACGAGCAATATCAGAGTGGCATTGACTAAAATACAGTATATACATGAGATGAGTTAAGCAAAAATATGTAAACAATATTAAAGTGACTAGTGTTCCATTATTAAAGTGGAGAGTGATTTCAAGTCTATAGGGAACGCAGACCAGAGATGTGGCTCAACAGACATTTGAACAGGAATGCAGCTAGTCACACTGTTTGGATTGTGAGATGTACCGAGTCTGGCCTGTGTGTTTGTACTGAGGATCACTCATTGGCAGTGAGTCATTAGCGAGATACTACTGTCTGTAGAGTCCTATCAAAGCCACGTAGACGGCAAAGAGTTATGGGCATGTCCCAAATGGTGCCCTATTCCCTATATAATGCACTACTTTAGACCAGAGCCATATTCCCTAGATAGTGCACTACATTAGACCAGAACCCTATTCCCTATATAGTACACTACATTAGACCAGAACCCTATTCCCTATATAGTGCACTACATTAGACCAGAGCCCTATTCCCTATATAGTGCACTACTTTAGACCAGAGCCCTATTCCCTATATAGTGCACTACATTAGACCAGAGCCTATTCCCTATATAGTGCACTACTTTAGACCAGAGCCTATTCCCTATATAGTGCACTACTTTAGACCAGAGCCTTATTCCCTATATAGTGCACTACTTTAGACCAGAGCCTTATTCCCTATATAGTGCACTACTTTAGACCAGAGCCTTATTCCCTATATAGTGCACTACTTTAGACCAGAGCCTTATTCCCTATATAGTGCACTACTTTAGACCAGAGCCTTATTCCCCATATAGTGCACTACTTTAGACCAGAGCCTTATTCCCTATATAGTGCACTACTTTAGACCAGAGCCTTATTCCCTATATAGTGCACTACTTTAGACCAGAGCCTTATTCCCTATATAGTGCACTACTTTAGACCAGAGCCTTATTCCCTATATAGTGCACTACTTTAGACCAGAGCCTTATTCCCTATATAGTGCACTACTTTAGACCAGAGCCTTATTCCCTATATAGTGCACTACATTAGACCAGAGCCCTATTCCCTATATAGTGCACTACAGACCAGAGCCCTATTCCCTATATAGTGCACTACTTTAGACCAGAGCCCTATTCCCTATATAGTGCACTACTTTAGACCAGAGCCCTATTCCCTATATAGTGCACTACTTTAGACCAGAGCCTTATTCCCTATATAGTGCACTACATTAGACCAGAGCCCTATTCCCTATATAGTGCACTTGTTTAGACCAGAGCCTTATTCCCTATATAGTGCACTACTTTAGACCAGAGCCTTATTCCCTATATAGTGCACTTGTTTAGATCAGAGCCTCTGGGAATAGGGTGCCATTTGGGAGAGGTATTTCTCCTGTCACTATCTGGTACAGGTAGACTGGCTGTGGTAGTGGTCTTCTATCTGGTACAGGTAGACTGGCTGTGGTAGTGGTCTTCTATCTGGTACAGGTAGACTGGCTGTGGTAGTGGTCTTCTATCTGGTACAGGTAGACTGGCTGTGGTAGTGGTCTTCTATCTGGTACAGGTAGACTGGCTGTGGTAGTGGTCTTCTATCTGGTACAGGTAGACTGGCCGTGGTAGTGGTCTTCTATCTGGTACAGGTAGACTGGCTGTGGTAGTGGTCTTCTATCTGGTACAGGTAGACTGGCTGTGGTAGTGGTCTTCTATCTGGTACAGGTAGACTGGCTAGTGGTCTTCTATCTGGTACAGGTAGACTGGCCGTGGTAGTGGTCTTCTATCTGGTACAGGTAGACTGGCCGTGGTAGTGGTCTTCTATCTGGTACAGGTAGACTGGCCGTGGTAGTGGTCTTCTATCTGGTACAGGTAGACTGGCCGTGGTAGTGGTCTTCTATCTGGTACAGGTAGACTGGCCGTCTTCTATCTGGTACAGGTAGACTGGCCGTGGTAGTGGTCTTCTATCTGGTACAGGTAGACTGGCCGTGGTAGTGGTCTTCTATCTGGTACAGGTAGACTGGCCGTGGTAGTGGTCTTCTATCTGGTACAGGTAGACTGGCCGTGGTAGTGGTCTTCTATCTGGTACAGGTAGACTGGCCGTGGTAGTGGTCTTCTATCTGGTACAGGTAGACTGGCCGTGGTAGTGGTCTTCTATCTGGTACAGGTAGACTGGCCGTGGTAGTGGTCTTCTATCTGGTACAGGTAGACTGGCCGTGGTAGTGGTCTTCTATCTGGTGCAGGTAGACTGGCCAGGTGTCAGGTCTTCTATGTGGCTTTTTCATTATGACAGTTCCTCTCCTGCCCATTTTGTTGGATTGGGGCTTTCAGGTAGACTCTGTTGGAGCTTGGTTAAACAGGCAGTGTTGAGCAAGCAGCGCCTACCCAATGTCTCAGGTCCAAACCAATGGAGCATTTGACAAACTGCCAGTTCTGCTCTGGCTTGTGATGTGAAGGACAAGTTAATGTCACAGCTTGTTCTCTCCGCTTGTGACCCCTCTCTCTCTCTTGGTACCCATGTGATCCCACGCGGCTGATTCCACTCCTGACAGTTCTTATGATTGAAAGCCAGAGACAAAGCACCCAGTGTTGTGGAACTTGACACAAAAGACACAGGCACACCAATCAGAGTTGGTGAGATGTGGAACACACCCAGAGACGGCTCCATTACCAGAGCCTCTTTCTTTCTCTGCTGTGTTTTGGTTGGACGAGCCTCTTTCTGTCTCTGCTGTGTTTTGGTTGGACGAGCCTCTTTCTTTCTCTGCTGTGTTTTGGTTGGACGAGCCTCATTCTTTCTCTGCTGTGTTTTGGTTGGACGAGCCTCTTTCTTTCTCTGCTGTGTTTTGGTTGGACGAGCCTCTTTCTTTCTCTGCTGTGTTTTGGTTGGACTCTTTCTTTCTCTGCTGTGTTTTGGTTGGACGAGCCTCTTTCTTTCTCTGCTGTGTTTTGGTTGGACGAGCCTCTTTCTTTCTGCTGTGTTTTGGTTGGACGAGCCTCTTTCTTTCTCTGCTGTGTTTTGGTTGGACGAGCCTCTTTCTTTCTCTGCTGTGTTTTGTTTAGACGAGCCTCTTTCTGTCTCTGCTGTGTTTTGGTTTTCTGTCTCTGCTGTGTTTTGTTTAGCCTCTTTCTGTTCTCTGTGTTTTGTTTAGACGAGCTGTCTCTGTTTTTTGGTTGTCTCTGCTGTGTTTTGTTTAGACGAGCCTCTTTCTGTCTCTGCTGTGTTTTGTTTAGACTGTCTCTGCTTTTTTGGTTTTCTGTCTCTGCTGTGTTTTGGTTGGACGAGCCTCTTTCTGTCTCTGCTGTGTTTTGGTTGGACGAGCCTCTTTCTTTCTCTGCTGTGTTTTGGTTGGACGAGCCTCTTTCTTTCTCTGCTGTGTTTTGGTTGGACGAGCCTCATTCTTTCTCTGCTGTGTTTTGGTTGGACTAGTTTCTTGTGAGTCTCGGTGCTGAATGGATCACTGTGTTGGTTTGTATTATATACCCAGTTACAGAGGGAAGTTAGAGGCAGGAACAGAGAAGGGTAGATACGCCCTGGGCTGGTGGTCACGTTGACAAACTAAGGCCTTGATGAAAATACAGGGTGAAGGTGAACTTTAGGCTACTGTGGTGAATTTGTAAAGCATGCAAGACCAGACATTGTGAGATGCAGATTACCAAAACATATGAGCACACTTCTGCCTTCCCCTCCTCTCTCCCCTCCTGCTGGCCTGCCTGCTCTCTCTCTCCCCCTCCTGCTGGCCTGCCTGCTCTCTCTCTCCCCCTCCTGCTGGCCTGCCTGCTCTCTCTCTCTCTGGCCCTCCTGCTGGCCTGCCTGCTCTCTGCTCTCTCGCTCTCTCCCTCCTGCTGGCCTGCCTGCTCTCTCTCTCTCCCCCTCCTGCTGGCCTGCCTGCTCTCTCTCTCTCCTCCTGCTGGCCTGCCTGCTCTCTCTCTCCCCTCCTGCTGGCCTGCCTGCTCTCGCTCTCTCCCTCCTCCTGCTGGCCTGCCTGCTCTCTCTCTCTCTCCCTCCTGGCCTGGCCTGCTCTGCTCTCTCTCCTGCTGGCCTGCCTGCTCTCTCTCTCTCTCTCTCTCTCCCTCCTGCTGGCCTGCCTGCTCTCTCTCTCTCCTCTCTCTCACTCTCTCCCTCCTGCTGGCCTGCCTGCTCTGTCTTTCTCTCTCTCTCCTGCTGGCCTGCCTGCTCTCTCTCTCTCTCTCGCTCTCTCCCTCCTGCTGGCCTGCCTGCTCTCTCTCTCTCTCGCTCTCTCCCTGCTGGCCTGCCTGCTCTCTCTCTCTCTCGCTCTCTCCCTCCTGCTGGCCTGCCTGCTCTCTCTCTCTCTCTCTCCCTCCTGCTGGCCTGCCTGCTCTCTCTCTCTCTCTCCTCTCTCCCTCCTGCTGGCCTGCCTGCTTCTCTCTCTCTCTCGCTCTCTCCCTCCTGCTGGCCTGCCTGCTTACCTCTCTCTCCCTCCTGCTGGCCTGCCTGCTTACCTCTCTCTCGCCCTCCTGCTGGCCTGCCTGCTTACCTCTCTCTCTCCCTCCTGCTGGCCTGCCTGCTTACCTCTCTCTCGCCCTCCTGCTGGCCTGCCTGCTTACCTCTCTCTCGCCCTCCTGCTGGCCTGCCTGCTTACCTCTCTCTCTCTCGCCCTCCTGCTGGCCTGCCTGCTCTCAATTCAATTTAAGGGCTTTATTGGCATGGAAAAAATGTTAACACAAAAATGCCAAAACAAGTGAAGTACATAATAAACAAATGTGAAATAAACAATACAAATGAACAGGAAGCATTACACTCTCTCTCTCTCCCTGCTGCTCTCCTGCTTGATCTGTCTCTTGGCTAATGATGAAAATGTGTTCAGTCTTTGGTCTGTTCCATGTAGAATATCCTAGCCTATTCATGTAGAATATCCTAGCCTATTCATGTAGAATATCATAGCCTAGTCGTGTAGAGAATAGCCTAGCCTAGTCGTGTAGAGAATAGCCTAGCCTAGTCGTGTGCCTAGTCGTGTAGAATAGCCTAGCCTAGTCGTGTGAGAGAATAGCCTAGCCTAGTCGTGTAGAGAATAGCCTAGCCTAGTCGTGTAGAGAATAGCCTAGCCTAGTCGTGGAGAATCAGCCGCCTGGTCGGGTAGAGAATCAGCCTAGCCATTCTTGTGAGAACAGGGTAGCCTACTTCTAGCCCCGTATGAAATGACAGCCTAGGCTGCCAGAGAATAGCCTGAGCCTTTCAGATATAATGGAACCTGGTCGGCCCCTGGAAAGCCTAGCCTCTCGGCGGGCATGCCTGTCTGTTATGCTACTGATGTTTACATTTTATTTTTTATTCCCATAGGCAAAGTTAAAAACAAATTAGGCTGCCAGTCTAGCCTTAGGCTACCCTGCCTCTAACCACTGACCCTTTCGGGCTATAATGGAATGCGCCTCTAAACACTAGGGAGACCACTAGTCTACGCCTCGGCTCCTAACCACTAGGCTGCCTGCCTGGCATGCCTGTCTGTTATGCACTGATGTTTACCCTTTTATTTTTATTCACCCTGTATTTAACCACTAGGCTAGTCAGCCTTAAAAACAAATTACCCTTCTAACCACTAGGCTACCCTGCCTCTAACCACTAGGCTACCCTGCCTCTAACCACTAGGCTACCCTGCCTCTAACCACTAGGCTACCCTGCCTCTAACCACTAGGCTACCCTGCCTCTAACCACTAGGCTACCCTGCCTCTAACCACTAGGCTACCCTGCCTCTAACCACTAGGCTACCCTGCCTCTAACCACTAGGCTACCCTGCCTCTAACCACTAGGCTACCCTGCCTCTAACCTTCTCTGGAGATATGAACGGGCATTTTACTGGTCTGTAAAGGAATGAGGCTTCTGAAGCCATTATTCTGCATTGTAAATTGACGTGGAATGTAATGAGTTTGGCCCCAGTGGTCATAATAGGGCCATTATTCTGTATTGTAAATTGACGTAGAATTTAATTATTTTTTTTTGTACGGAAAACTGAGAAAAGAATGTCTGTTTTTAAGCGTTAAGCAAAATGGTTAATTTGCCACATCCCCAGTGTGTAACACAAGGTCAAGACAGATAACATGTTCAATGTACCTGCTGTGACACCAGCAGGTATTTCACCTTTCCTCTAGAAAGACAGGTTCCCACATCATCCTAGGCCTCATGCAAACTAGTCTAGCATCACGACACACCTGTCCTTTGTCTTTACGTGCTTGTCTAACTGGTTCTACTGGTTCCCCAAAGACAACTAGCAAAACGGTCAACTTTCAAAACCAATCTCGTGTGTGTGTGTGTGTGTGTGTGTGTGTGTGTAAGAGAGAAGGCTCTGAAAACAGAAGTGACATTAACCCAGATTATTTTCATCTGTCAATCTTCTGTAACTGAACTATTGTAGCTCAGTTTCATGTTGGTTGGACAGAACCTGCGGTGATTGACAGGTGCAGTAAATTGTGACCCGGAGGGTTTGTGTATTTGTTGTGTATAACTAGTTTGACTCTTACAACCTGTGCTGCCTGCTTTGTCACTTTCAAATGTCACTTCTCTCTCTTTAGAGGGAGGTAGCTACTAGCTAGGTAGCGTGTTGTGTTCCAGGCTAGAGGGAGGTAGCTACTAGCTAGGTAGCGTGTTGTGTTCCAGGCTAGAGGGTAGCTAGGTAGCTACTAGCTAGGTAGCGTGTTGTGTTCCAGGCTAGAGGGAGGTAGCTACTAGCTAGGTAGCTGTTAGATATGTGTCGTGGATATATGACGCTCACTCTCTCCCCGCTCACTGCAGGTTCTACATAAACCAGGCTTTAATGTATCCAGAACGGTCACAGCGTCACACCAACTGCTAGGCTAAACTCCATGATCTCAACCTATTGTTCAGTCACACATCCCCTCTTCAACACACACTGACCCCCCCCCCCTCGAGCCTTAAAACTCCTCCATTCACCATCAATTCTCCTCTCAAAAGCTCCTTGCTCTTTGTCGCTCACAAAAGAGAGAGAAATCAATTCTCAATGACATTTCTTCTTCCCTCTTTCAGCCCTGCTCTATTTCCCTCTCCATCAGGCAACGTAATTGATTTGTCTATTCCTCTGCTACAGAAACAGTAAGGCCTGTCTCTGGCTGAACACGGAGAATCCACTCCATCAACTCCTTGGGAGGTCTTTTCTTATTATGGAGTCTTTCTGTTTTCCGAATGGCACCCTATACCCTATGTAGTGGACTCCTTTAGACCGGAGCCCTTTGGTAATGTAGTGCACTACTTTTGACCAGAGCCCATTGTAGTGTAGCATGGTATACCGGTACCACCGTAATATCAGCCTACCAAAATGTCATATGATAGTACCACATTTTTCATCCCTACCGATCTAAAGAACCTGCTGGAGCTTGTTATCACTCACCTGCTTCTCTCTGTCAGCTGCGTCTCCTTCCAGCCATCACTCACCTGCTTCTCTCTGTCAGCTGCTTCTCCTTCCAGCCATCACTCACCTGCTTCTCTCTGTCAGCTGCGTCTCCTTCCAGCCATCAGCTGCGTCTCCTTCAGCTGCGTCTCCTTCCAGCCATCACTCACCTGCTTCTCTCTGTCAGCTGCGTCTCCTTCCAGCCATCACTCACCTGCTTCTCCTTCCAGCCATCACTCACCTGCTTCTCTCTGTCAGCTGCGTCTCCTCCCAGCCATCACTCACCTGCTTCTCTGTCAGCACTTCCTGTGTATCTATTTCCCCATCAGTTTTACATATAGTTTATCTGTGATGGAGAGGGAGGGTTCAGTCCCTGATGGGTCTTCTGATGTTACATTTGACTCATTGGAGCAGAGCAAAGTTAATGCATTGGATATCATTTCATCCCTGGTATAACCAGGAGCACAAGGCCAGTCTGATTGGCTCTGCTAGTTCGCTGTCATGCAGCAATGCCAGAGAGGAAAAACCACTTCACGACGGTTAAACAAACCTGACCCAACTTTTCTCTCTTCCTGCTTGATTTCGCGCATTTTGATATAATTTCACAAACCGTGTCGCGGGCCGTTTTTAAACTGATCCCGGCCCACTAATTATTGGTTTGATGACAACGTTGTTCAGTCAACCTGGTAACTTGGCAGTAGGTTTAGACACATCTGATTGGCCCCTGAAGAAAGGAAAATGCAGTATTCTATTATAGTGAACAGGGTGTAGTTAATTCAATGTGTTGTATTAGTAGCTGTGTGAATATCAGGGAACAGTGTGAATATCAGGGAACAGTGTGAATATCAGGGAACATTGAGTAGCTGTGTGAATATCAGGGAACAGTGATGTAGCTGTGTGAATATCAGGGAACAGTGTGTAGCTGTGTGAATATCAGGGAACAGTGAGTAGCTGTGTGAATATCAGGGAACATTGAG
>NW_024608800.1:55000-81907 GCF_018296145.1 Oncorhynchus tshawytscha | reverse complement strand
AATAAGCAGATAAATATGGGTTGTATTTACAATGTTGTTTGTTCTTCGCTGGTTGCTCTTTTCTCATTGCAACAGGCCACAGATCTTGCTGCTGTGATGGTACACTGTGGTATTTTTACCCAACAGATATGGGGGTTTATCAATGTTTGTAGAGAGAGGAGAAAGAGGGGAGAGAGAGAAAGGGCCGAAGGGGAGAGAGAGAGAGGGCCGAGGGGGCCGAGGGGGAGAGAGAGAGGAGAAAGAGGGGAGAGAGGGCCGAGGGGGAGAGAGGGCACATACTGTAACAATCCTCTTCCTGTCAATGACTGGACCAAAGCACAGTGTGGTACGTGTTCATGATATTTTATTAAATCAGAACACTTGAACAAAAAAAATAACAAAGAGGACAAACGAACAGTTCTGTAAGGAAACGAAACTAGACAGAAAACAACTACCCACAAAACCCTGTGGGGAAAAAGCTACCTAAGTATGGTTCTCAATCAGAGACAACGATAGACAGCTGCCTCTGATTGAGAACCATACCCGGCCAAAACATAGAAATACACATCATAGAAAAGGGGACAAAGAATGCCCACCCAAATCACACCCTGACCAAACCACAATAGAGACATATAAAGCTCTCTACGGTTAAGGCGTGACACATACAGTACACAAATAAAGACTACTGACTCTTTAAAAAAATGGTTTTAATTTCTAAGTACTGTATATAATATTATTTCTGTCTTTATATATATATATATATATATATATATATATATATATGGGGATAGATTACCCAAACTATATATATATATATATATAACTGTATATTATATATAATGTATCATAATACTTTGGGATCTTGGACTAAGTAAAATGTGTACTTTATCACATCTCAGTGTTGGATCACATTGACTGGCTGGAGGTGTGTGTGTGTGTGTGTGTGTGTGTGTGTGTGTGTGTGTGTGTGTGTGTGTGTGTGTGTGTGTGTGTGTGTAACATAATTTACCCAAACTCAGTATTATAACTGTTGTGGATTACCCAAACTCAGTAATATAACTGTTGGGATTAGATTACCCAAACTCAGTATTATAACTGTTGGGATTAGATTACCCAAACTCAGTATTATAACTGTTGGGATTAGATTACCCAAACTCAGTATTATAACTGTTGGGATTACCCAAACTCAGTATTATAACTGTTGGGATTAGATTACCCAAACTCAGTATTATAACTGTTGGGATTACCCAAACTCAGTATTATAACTGTTGGGATTAGATTACCCAAACTCAGTATTATAACTGTTGGGATTAGATTACCCAAACTCAGTATTATAACTGTTGGGATTAGATTACCCAAACTCAGTATTATAACTGTTGGGATTACCCAAACTCAGTATTATAACTGTTGGGATTAGATTACCCAAACTCAGTAATATAACTGTTGGGATTACCCAAACTCAGTAATAACTGTTGGGATTACCCAAACTCAGTAATATAACTGTTGGGATTACCCAAACTCAGTAATATAACTGTTGGGATTACCCAAACTCAGTATTATAACTGTTGGGATTACCCAAACTCATTATTATAACTGTTGGGATTAGATTACCCAAACTCAGTATTATAACTGTTGGGATTAGATTACCCAAACTCAGTAATATAACTGTTGGGATTAGATTACCCAAACTCAGTATTATAACTGTTGGGATTAGATTACCCAAACTCAGTAATATAACTGTTGGGATTAGATTACCCAAACTCAGTATTATAACTGTTGGGATTACCCAAACTCAGTATTATAACTGTTGGGATTACCCAAACTCAGTATTATAACTGTTGGGATTCAGTATTATAACTGTTGGGAAACTCTCAGTATTATAACTGTTGGGATTACCCAAACTCAGTATTATAACTGTTGGGATTAGATTACCCAAACTCAGTAATATATTACTGTATGGGGATTACCCAAACTCAGTATTATAACTGTTGGGATTAGATTACCCAAACTCAGTATTATAACTGTTGGGATTACCCAAACTCAGTATTATAACTGTTGGGATTACCCAAACTCAGTATTATAACTGTTGGGATTAGTATTACCCAAACTCAGTAATATAACTGTTGGGATTACCCAAACTCAGTATTATAACTGTTGGGATTACCCAAACTCAGTATTATAACTGTTGGGATTAGATTACCCAAACTCAGTATTATAACTGTTGGGATTGTAAATCCTTGTATGGTTCATTATGGCGTTTGAACATTTGATATGTGTTGTCGTCACTTTGGCTTGAAGTTGAGTGGCGTAGTGTAGCGTTACATAGCATAGCCTAGCATTACATAGTGTAGCCACCTAGCATTACATAGCATAGCCTAGCATTACATAGTGTAGCCACCTAGCATTACATAGCATAGCCTAGCATTACATAGCGTGGCTTGAGGTTGAGGGGCGTAGTCTAGCATGACATAATTTAGCGCTATAAGTATGTATGCTAACAATGCTAATTTAGTGCTATTGGTATGTAAGCTAACAAATGCTAATTTAACGCGATATGTACCTTCACTAAACGATGCTAATTCAAGGTGAATGGTGTTACGTACATGTTAAGCTAAAATCATTAGCATTTCACTCGCTATAAGTATGTATGTAACAATGCTAGTTTAGTGCTATTGGTATGTAAGCTAACAAATGCTAATTTAACCGATCTCCCCACTTCCCCCTAAAATCATTAGCACGTTGCAATGGTATAGAGTATAGAGCACAGCATGATAACTGAGACAGTTTAGAGACTTTAAAACAACTTTATTATTCACGTTATTTATCATGATAGAAGTGGACTATTTGTATCGTCAACTTAGTGTTGTTTTCATGGTTCATTACACTATGAAACACTTGTCAACGTTTAGAGAGAAGGGGATAGACACATAATGCAGACAGTTCTCTCTTCCTTCTCTGTCTCTGTCTATGTATTCTCTCTTCTCATGATCTCTCTCTCTCTCTATTCTCTCTTCCTCTGTCTGTCCTCTCTCTATGTCTCTCTCTCTTCCTCTGTCTCTCCTCTATGTCTCTCTCTCTCTCTCTCTCTCTCTCTCTCTCTCTCTCTCTCTCTGTCCCTCTCTCTCTCTCTCTGTCTCTCTCTCTCTCTCTCTCTCTCTCTCTCTCTGTCCCTCTCTCTGTCTCTCTCTCTCTCTCTCTCTCTCTCTGTCCCTCTCTCTCCTCTCTCTCTCTCTCTCTCTCTCTCTCTCTGTCCTCTCTCTTCCTCTGTCCCTCTCTGTCCCTCTCTCTGTCTCTCTCTCTCTCTCTCTCTTCCTCTGTCCCTCTCTCTCTGTCTCTCTCTCTCTCTCCCTCTCTCTCTCTCCTCTATGTCCCTCTCTCTAGTCCCTCTCTCTCTCTTCCTCTGTCCCTCTCTCTGTCTCTCTCTCTCTCTCTCTCTGTCTCCTCTCTGTCCCTCTCTCTCTCTCTCTCTAGTCCCTCTGTCTCTCTCTCTCTTCCCCTCTCCCTCTCTCTATGTCTCTCTCTCTCTAGTCCCCCTCTCTCTCTTCCTCTGTCCCTCTCTCTATGTCTCTCTCTCTCTCTCTCTCTCTCTGTCTCTCTCCCTCTGTCCCTCTCCTCTCTCTCTCTCTAGTCTCTCTCTCTCTCTCTCTCTCTTCTCTCTCTTCTCTCTATGTCCTCTCTCTCTGTCTCTCCATCTCTCTCTCTCCCCTCTCTCCCCTCTCTCTCTCTTCTCCCTCCCCTCTCTCTCTCTCTCCTTCTCTCCTCTCTCTCTCTCCCTCTCTATTCTCTCTCTCCTCCTCCTCTCTCTCTCCTCTATCTCCCTCTCCCTCTCTCTATGTCTCTCTCTCTCTCTCCTCTCATCTCTCTCCTTTCCCTCTTTCTCTCTCTCCTAGTCTCTCTCTCTCTCTCTTCTCTCTCTTCCCTCTCCCTCTCCCTCTGTCTCTTTCATCTCTCCCTCTTCCTATTCCTCTCTCTTTCTCTCTAACATGTCAGGTACAGTATGTATCTCTGTAACATGTCAGGTACAGTATCTAACATGTAACATGTCAGGTACAGTATGTAACATGTAACATGTCAGGTACAGTATGTAACATGTAACATGTCAGGTACAGTATGTAACATGTAACATGTCAGGTACAGTATGTAACATGTAACATGTCAGGTACAGTATGTAACATGTAACATGTCAGGTACAGTATGTAACATGTAACATGTCAGGTACAGTATGTAACATGTATGACGGTTGACACACAGCTTTCCACATGTATGACGGATGAGGAGTCGCTAGATGAACTGAAGTGGGCTGTGGTGATTGTCTGGGCATGAGAATAGAACGACTGGCAGTGTAGAGAGAAAGAGAAGGGGGAGAGAGAGAAAGAGAGAGGAGGGGGTAGAGATAGGAGGGGGAGAGATAGGAGGGGGAGAGATAGGAGGGGGAGAGAGGAGGGGGAGAGAGAGAGGGGGAAAAGGAGAGAGAGAAGAGAGAGAAAGAGAAAAGGAGAGAGGAAGGGGAGAGAGAAGGAGAGACAGCTGAGAAGATGGAGCATAATTTCTGTGAATAACTCAAGGGCCCCATTCCAATACTCTACAAATACATCCTTCCTTCCCACGGGCCCCATTCCAATACTCTACAAATACATCCTTCCTTCTATTCATGCACATCTCTCCAGGTGTCCCACGTTGAGCCAACATTATAACATTATATTATAACATTATATTATAACATTATATTATAACATTATAACATTATATTATAACATTATAACACATTGTCTTTAAAACACGTCAAGTTCTACTCTACAAGTGACAGTGAAGGACAATAAGGACCTGGTTTACAGAAAGCTCTTGGAATGGGGGAGGAGGGGGTGAGGGAGCAGGGACAGAGGGTGAGGAGGGGTGAAGGAGGAGGGGTGAGGGAGAAGGGACAGAGGGTGAGGAGGGTGAGGACGGGTGAGGGAGGAGGGGTGAGGGAGAAGGGAAAGAGGGTGAGGATGGGTGAGGAGGGGTGAGGGAGAAGGGACAGAGGGTGAGGAGGGTGAGGACGGGTGAGGAGGGGTGAGGGAGAAGGGACAGAGGGTGATGAATGGTGAGGTAGGAGAGACAGAGGGTGAGGAGGGGTGAGGGAGAAGGGAGGAGGGACAGAGGGCGAGGAGGGGTGAGGTAGGAGGGACAGAGGGTGAGGAGGGGTGAGGGTGAAGGGAGTAGGACAGAGGGTGAGGAGGGGTGAGGTAGGAGGGACAGAGGATGAGGAGGGGTGAGGTAGGAGGGACAGAGGGTGAGGAGGGGTGAGGAGGGGTGAGGGAGAATGGAGGAGGGACAGAGGGTGAGGTAGGAGAGACAGAGGGTGAGGAGGGGTGAGGTAGGAGGGACAGAGGGTGAGGAGGGGTGTGGGAGAAGGGATAGAGGGTGAGGAGGGGTGAGGGACCAGGGACAGAGATATAGGAAATGGGGAGGGAGGAGAGACAGAGGTTGAGGAGGGGTGAGGGAGAAGGGACAGAGGGTGATGAGGGGTGATGTAGGAGGGACAGAGGGTGAGGAGGGGTGAGGGATTGGGGTAAGAGTGAGGGAGGGGGATGTGGAATGGGGAGGAGAGATGGGGGTGAGGGATGGGAGTGTGAGTGAGGGTGAGGGCAGGTAGACGTACAGACAACATATGTTTTTTTTTAAAGAGTTTCAGGTGAAAAAGATGAGAAGGACAGGAAGTGACAGACTGGTGAGAAGAAACACAGGAAGTGACAGACTGGTATGAGGGAGTAAAGATAAGAAGGACAGGAAGTGACAGACTGGTGAGAAGGACAGGAAGTGACAGACTGGTATGAGGGAGTAAAGAGAAGAAGGAAGCACCAATTATCTAACATTTACCATCTAAGAGTTTAATATACTCCAGGTTAAAGTTAACCTCCTATCCACAAAATCTAAGATCAGCTGTCCTTGTGGTTTAAAATATCCCTGTAACTTTCCCAGAAATCCTAGAAAATCCTAGATTCCTCCCACTGGGGTTTCTGGAAAACCTGGGAATTTTGGGGGGGAAAGTTGCCAGAATTGTGCAACCCCATAAGGTCTTCTGACTGTCCTCCCTTACCTTTACCAATTGAGGGCAGAAGGAAAAACTGATCCTAGATCAGGAGTTAAGGCAGGGTTGGGTCAATTTGTTCAGTGAAATATAACCGGTAGGGTTGGGAAATTCTGGTTAACCCCCCTCCCACCGCACATTCTCACGTTTCCAGAAATCCTGGTTGGAAGATTCCTGGAATCAGGAGGGAATCCCGAGCCCGACCAACCAATCAGGAATTCTGGGAAAACCTGGGGATTTTACAAAACCCCTAAGAACTGATATAGATATAAACAGAGAAGGAGTGGAAGCCTCTCAGTGCTCCCTGCTACTGAGGCCAGGGGTTAAAGTTCACAGTTCAAAGTTCAAAAGCTCAAACGGGTCCCCTCCTCTTGTCGACCCTCCCTCACCTGGAGTAGATAGTGGCTGGTCCTAACCACTGATCTGTCTTCATACCCTAGTGACCCTACATCCCCTACCCACAGTCCTCTAGTACAGGGGTGCAACTCACAGTCCTCTAGTACAGGGGGTGGGCAGCAACTCACAGTCCTCTAGTACAGGGGGTGGGCAGCAACTCACAGTCCTCTAGTACAGGGGCAACAACTCACAGTCCTCTAGTACAGGGGTGGGCAGCAACTCACAGTCCTCTAGTACAGGGGGTGCAACTCACAGGGGGGCAGCAACTCACAGTCCTCTAGTACAGGGGGTGGGCAGCAACTCACAGTCCTCTAGTACAGGGGTGCAACAACTCACAGTCCTCTAGTACAGGGGTGGGCAGCAACTCACAGTCCTCTAGTACAGGGGTGGGCAGCAACTCACAGTCCTCTAGTACAGGGGGCAACAACTCACAGTCCTCTAGTGCAGGGGCAACAACTCACAGTCCTCTAGTACAGGGGAACTCACAGGGCAGCAACTCACAGTCCTCTAGTACAGGGGGGGGCAACAACTCACAGTCCTCTAGTGCAGGGGGCAACAACTCACAGTCCTCTAGTACAGGGGCAGCAACTCACAGTCCTCTAGTACAACAACTCACAGTCTGCTAGTACAGGGGATGGGCAGCAACTCACAGTCCTCTAGTACAGGGCTGGGCAGCAACTCACAGTCCTTTAGTACAGGGGGCAGCAACTCACAGTCCTCTAGTACAGGGGTGGGCAGCAACTCACAGTCCTCTAGTACAGGGGGTGCAACTCACAGTCCTCTAGTACAGGGGTGGGCAGCAACTCACAGTCCTCTAGTACAGGGGCAACAACTCACAGTCCTCTAGTACAGGGGTGCAACTCACAGTCCTCTAGTACAGGGGTGGGCAGCAACTCACAGTCCTCTAGTACAGGGGTGCAACACTCACAGTCCTCTAGTACAGGGGTGGGCAGCAACTCACAGTCCTGTAGTAACAACAACTCACAGTCCTCTAGTTCAGGGGGTGGGCAGGAACTCACAGTCCTCTAGTACAGGGGTGGACAGCAACTCACAGTCCTCTAGTACAGGGGATGCAACTCACAGTCATCTAGTACAGGGGTGGGCAGCAACTCACAGTCCTCTAGTACAGGGGATGCAACTCACAGTCCTCTAGTACAGGGGTGGGCAGCAACTCACAGTCCTCTAGTATAGGGGGCAACAACTCACAGTCCTCTAGTATAGGTGGTGGGCAACAACTCACAGTCCTCTAGTACAGGTGGTGGGCAACAACTCACAGTCCTCTGGTACAGGGGTGGGCAGCAACTCACAGTCCTCTAGTACAGGGGGTGAGCAGCAACTCACAGTCCTCTAGTACAGGGGGCAGCAACTCACAGTCCTCTAGTACAGGGGGCATGGTCCTCTAGTACAGGGGATGCAACTCATAGTCTCAGTACAGTCCTCTAGTACAGGGGTGGGCAGCAACTCACAGTCCTCTAGTACAGGGGTGCAACTCACAGTCCTCTAGTACAGGGGTGGGCAGCAACTCACAGTCCTCTAGTTCAGGGGTGGGCAGCAACTCACAGTCCTCTAGTACAGGGGGTGGGCAGCAACTCACAGTCCTCTAGTACAGGGGTGGGCAGCAACTCACAGTCCTCTAGTACAGGGGTGGGCAGCAACTCACAGTCCTCTAGTACAGGGGTGGGCAGCAACTCACAGTCCTCTAGTTCAGGGGGTGGGCAGCAACTCACAGTCCTCTAGTTCAGGGGCAGTAACTCACAGTCCTCTAGTACAGGGGGTGGACAGCAACTCACAGTCCTCTAGTTCAGGGGGTGCAGCAACTCACAGTCCTCTACAGTCCTCTAGTACAGGGGATGCAACTCACAGTCCTCTAGTACAGGGGATGCAACTCACAGTCCTCTAGTACAGGGGGTGGGCAACAACTCACAGTCCTCTAGTACAGGGGTGGTCAACAACTCACAGTCCTCTAGTACAGGGGGTGCAACTCACAGTCCTCTAGTACAGGGGTGCAACTCACCTCTAGTACAGTCCTCTCCTCTAGTACAGGGGTGGACAACAACTCACAGTCCTCTAGTACAGGGGTGGGCAACAACTCACAGTCCTCTAGTACAGGGGTGCAACTCACAGTCCTCTAGTACAGGGGTGGACAACAACTCACAGTCCTCTAGTACAGGGGTGGGCAGCAACTCACAGTCCTCTAGTACAGAGGGTGCAACTCACAGTCCTCTAGTACAGGGGGCAACAACTCACAGTCCTCTAGTACAGGGGTGGGCAACAACTCATAGTCCTCTAGTGCAGGGGATGCAACTCACAGTCCTCTAGTACAGGGGGTGCAACTCACAGTCCTCTAGTACAGGGGTGGGCAACAACTCACAGTCCTCTAGTACAGGGGTGCAACTCACAGTCCTCTACTACAGGGGGAAACAACTCACAGTCCTCTAGTACAGGGGTGCAACTCACAGTCCTCTAGTACAGGGGGTGGGCAGCAACTCACAGTCCTCTAGGACAGGGGTGGGTAGCAACTCACCAGTAGTGCCCAGCCCCCTGCACTAGGGGAGGTTATGAGGTTAGGGGTAGTGCCCCCCTCCACTAGGGGATGAGGTTAAGGGGTAGTTTCCACTAGGGGATGGGTTAGTGCCCCCCTCCACTAGGGGATGAGGTTAAGGGGTAGTGCCCCCCTCCACTAGGGGATGAGGTTAAGGGTAGTGCCCCCCTCCACTAGGGGATGAGGTTATGAGGTTAAGGGGTAGTGCCCACCCCTCCACTAGGGGATGAGGTTAAGGGGTAGTGCCCACCCCTCCACTAGGGGATGAGGTTAAGGGGTAGTGCCCCCCCCTCCACTAGGGGATGAGGTTAAGGGGTAGTGCCCCCCCCCCCTCCACTAGGGGATGAGGTTAAGGGGTAGTTCCCCTCCACTAGGGGTTGAGGTTACTGGGGATGAGGTTAGGGTAGTGCCCCCACTAGGGGATGAGGTTAAGGGGTAGTGCCCCCCTCCACTAGGGGATGAGGTTAAGGGTAGTGCCCCCCACTAGGGGATGAGGTTAAGGGGTAGTGCCCCCTGCACTAGGGGATGAGGTTAAGGGGTAGTGCCCCCCACTAGGGGATGAGGTTAAGGGTAGTGCCCCTCCACTAGGGGATGAGGTTAAGGGGTAGTGCCCCCCACTAGGGGATGAGGTTTAAACTAGGGGATGAGGTTAAGGGGTAGTGCCCCCACTAGGGGAAGGTTAAGTGGTAGTGCCCCCCACTAGGGGATGAGGTTAAGGGGTAGTACCCCCCACTAGGGGATGAGGTGTGGGGATGAGGTTAAGGGGTAGTGCCCCACTACTGCCCCCTGCACTAGGGGATGAGGTTAAGGGGTAGTTCCCCCTCCACTAGGGGATGAGGTTAAGGGGTAGTGCCCCCCACACCCCTCCAGTAGGGGATGAGTTAAGGGGTAGTGCCCCCACTAGGGGATGAGGTTAAGGGGTAGTGCCCACCCCTCCACTAGGGGATGAGGTTAAGGGGTAGTGCCCCCTCCACTAGGGGATGAGGTTAAGGGGTTACCCCTCCACTAGGGGATGAGTTTAAGTGGTAGTGCCCCCCCCTCCACTAGGGGATGAGGTTAAGTGGTAGTGCCCCCCACTAGGGGATGAGGTTAAGGGGGTAGTGCCCCCCACCCCCCACTCCACTAGGGGATGAGGTTAGTGCCCAGGGGATAGTTAACCACCCCTCCACTAGGGGATGAGTTTAAGTTGCCCCCCTCCACTAGGGGATGAGGTTAAGGGGTAGTGCCCCCCTCCACTAGGGGATGAGGTTAAGGGTAGTGCCCCACTAGGGGATGAGGTTAAGGGGTAGTGCCCACCCCTCCACTAGGGGATGAGGTTAGGGGCCCCCCATGGGGATGAGGTTAAGGGGTAGTGCCCCCCCTCCACTAGGGGATGAGGTTAAGGGGTAGTGCCCCCACTAGGGGATGAGGTTAAGGGTAGTGCCCACCCCTCCACTAGGGGATGAGGTTAAGGGGTAGTGCCCACCCCTCCACTAGGGGATGAGGTTAAGGGGTAGTGCCTCCACTAGGGGATGAGGTTAAGGGGTAGTGCCCACCCCTCCACTAGGGATGAGGTTAAGGGGTAGTTTCCCCCTCCACTAGGGGATGAGGTTAAGGGGTAGTGCCCACCCCTCCACTAGGGGATGAGGTTAAGGGGTAGTACCCCCTCCACTAGGGGATGAGGTTAAGGGGTAGTGCCCCCCTCCACTAGGGGATGAGGTTAAGGGGTAGTACCCCCTCCACTAGGGGATGAGGTTAAGGGGTAGTTTCCCCCCACTAGGGGATGATGTTAAGGGGTAGTTACCCCCCCCTCCACTATAGGATGAGGTTAAAGGGTAGTGCCCACCCCCCCCCTCCACTAGGGGATGTGGTTAAGGGGTAATTCCCCCCCACTAGGGGCGGAGGTTAAGGGGTTTTAAAAGGGGAATCTGATCCTAGATCTGTGGTTAGGAACCAACGTCTAATTTCAATCCTTTGCCAATTATCCCTGGAGGTTGCAGAGAGGTCAAAGTTCAAAATGCCTCTTCCTCCCTCACTGTCTCTCATCATCATTATCATCATCTATCTCCCATCCAATCAACTCCTTGGCCCCGCCTCCCTCAGACGGGCGTGGTTCTCCTATTGGCCGCGTCTTTGCCGTAGTCCTTGGTATTGGCCAGAGTACCGCCCTGTAGAAACTCCCTCTCTGAATTGAGCACTCCCCCCATGACGGCCTTAGATCCGGCTTCGCGGGGGGTGAGTGTGTACATGGGGAGGTCAGAGGCTGTTCCCGGGCCGGTGTAACCCCCCTTCCCGATGGGAGAAGCATCCCGGCTGGGCGCCTCGGAGGATCGGATGCTGGAGCGACGGCGGAAACGGTAACGGTAAGACGGGATACGGCTGAACGCTGATTTCTTGATGAGTTCGGTGCGAGACTTGGCCCTCTGCTTCCGGTGTTTCTCTATAAACATGTGGACGGCCAGAACGCCCACCATCTCTGCCATGATGAAGGACAACGCCCGAAGTAGAAGGACCAGCCGTACGAGTAACTCTTCTTACTGTCGCTCTGACCGGGTCGCCAGAGTTAGCCGAGATGTAGACGATGATGCCGATGATGTTACTGAGACCTAGAGAGAGAGAGGAGAGAGAGAGAGAGAGAGAGAGAGAGAAACAGAGAGAGAGGAGAGAGAGAGAGAGACAGAGAGAGAGAGAGAGAGAGAGAGAGAGAGAGAGAGAGAGAGAGAGAGAGGGAGACAGAGAGAGAGAGAGAGAGAGAGAGAGAGAGAGAGAGGGAGAGAGAGAGAGAGAGAGAGAGAGAGAGAGAGAGAGAGAGAGAGAGAGAGAACAGAGAGAGAGAGAGAGAGAGAGAAGAGAGAGAGAGAGAGAGAGAGAGAGAGAGAGAGAGAGAGAAACAGAGAGAGAGAGAGAGAGAGACAGAGAGAGAGAGAGAGAGAGAGAGAGAGACAGAGAGAGAGAGAGAGAGAGAGAGAGAGAAAGAGTGAGAGAGAGAGAGAGAGAGAGAGAGAGAGAGAGGGAGAGAGAGAGAGAGAGAGAGACAGAGAGAGAGAGAGAGAGAGAGAGAGAGAGAGAGAGAGAGAGAGAGAGAGAGAGAGAGAGAGAGAGAGAGAGAGAGAGAGAGAGAGAGAGAGAGACAGAGAGAGAGAGAGAGAGAAAGGAGAAACAGAGAGAGAAGAGAGAGAGAGAAGAGGGAGAGAGAGAGAGAGAGAACAGAGAGAGAGAGAGAGAGAGAGAGAGAGAGAGAGAGAGAGACAGAGAGAGAGAGAGAGAGAGAGAGAGAGAGAGAGAGAGAGAGAGAGAGAGAGAGACAGAGAGAGAGAGAGAGAGGAGAGAGAGAGAGAGAGAGAGAGAGAGAGAGAGAGAGAGAGAGAGAGAGAGAGAGAGAGAAAGGTGTTGGTGTGTTGTGTTTCCCTCTCATTCCGTATCATTAACCCCACAATGCACTGCTTCCCTGCTCTGCTCCGTTCAGCAGCCATGTGGAACTCTGGGTAACAGAACACTGATGTGCTGTAATGAGCCTCCGTTCACAGTCATACGTGTTTGTTCCAAATGGAACCCTATTCCCTATCTAGTGCACTACTAGCCCCATAGGCTTCTGGTCAAAAGTAGTGCACTAAATAGGGAATTGTGTACCATTTGTAAAGCTGGCCATATCTATGTTTATCTGTCTCTGGCTCCAAAGGCTCTGCTGCTGTTGAACCCATCAGTTACTGTTGAACCCATCAGTTACTGTTGAACCCATCAGTCACTGTTGAACCCATCAGTCACTGTTGAACCCATCAGTTACTGTTGAACCCATCAGTCACTGTTGAACCCATCAGTTACTGTTGAACCCATCAGTCACTGTTGAACCCATCAGTTACTGTTGAACCCATCAGTTACTGTTGAACCCATCAGTAAACCCATCAGTTACTGTTGAACCCATCAGTTACTGTTGAACCCAACGACACTAGTCTACACACATCCCTCTGAACAGACTGCCTTAGGGGGTCAATAACATCTAGTTAAACCCATCAGTTACTGTTGAACCCATCAGTTGAACCCATCAGTTGAACCCATCAGTTACTGTTGAACCCATCAGTTACTGTTGAACCCAACGACACTAGTCTACACACATCCCTCTGAACAGACTGCCTTAGGGGGGTCAATAACATCTAGTTAAACCCATCAGTTACTGTTGAACCCATCAGTTACTGTTGAACCCATCAGTTACTGTTGAACCCATCAGACACTAGTCTAACACACACATCCCTCTGAACAGACTGCCTTAGGGGGTCAACCCATCTTAGTTAAACCCATCAGTTACTGTTGAACCCATCAGTCACTGTTGAACCCATCAGTCACTGTTGAACCCATCAGTTACTGTTGAACCCATCAGTTACTGTTGAACCCATCAGTTACTGTTGAACCCAACGACACTAGTCTACACACATCCCTCTGAACAGACTGCTATAGGGGGGGTCAATAACATCTAGTTAAACCCATCAGTTACTGTTGAACCCATCAGTTACTGTTGAACCCATCAGTTACTGTTGAACCCATCAGTTACTGTTGAACCCATCAGTTACTGTTGAACCCAACGACACTAGTCTACACACATCCCTCTGAACAGACTGCTATAGGGGGGGTCAATAACATCTAGTTAAACCCATCAGTTACTGTTGAACCCATCAGTTACTGTTGAACCCATCAGTTACTGTTGAACCCATCAGTTACTGTTGAACCCAACGACACTAGTCTACACACATCCCTCTGAACAGACTGCTATAGGGGGTCAATAACATCTAGTTAAACCCATCAGTTACTGTTGAACCCATCAGTTACTGTTGAACCCATCAGTTACTGTTGAACCCATCAGTTACTGTTGAACCCATCAGTTACTGTTGAACCCAACGACACTAGTCTACACACATCCCTCTGAACAGACTGCTATAGGGGGTCAATAACATCTAGTTAAACCCATCAGTTACTGTTGAACCCATCAGTTACTGTTGAACCCATCAGTCACTGTTGAACCCATCAGTCACTGTTCCCTCTGAACACTATAGTAGTTACACACATCCCTCTGAACAGACTGCTATCAGGGGGTCAATAACATCTAGTTAAACCCATCAGTTACTGTTGAACCCATCAGTTACTGTTGAACCCATCAGTTACTGTTGAACCCATCAGTCACTGTTGAACCCATCAGTCACTGTTAAACCCATCAGTTACTGTTGAACCCATCAGTTACTGTTGAACCCATCAGTCACTGTTGAACCCATCAGTCACTGTTGAACACAACGACACTAGTCTACACACATCCCTCTGAACAGACTGCTATAGGGGGGTTCAATAACAATAACATCTAGTTAAACCCATCAGTTACTGTTGAACCCATCAGTTACTGTTGAACCCATCAGTCACTGTTGAACCCATCAGTCACTGTTGAACACAACGAACACTCAGTCTAACCCATCAGTCCCTCTGAACAGACTGCTAACCCATCAGTACTGTTGAACCCATCAATAACCCATCAGTTACTGTTGAACCCATCAGTTACTGTTGAACCCATCAGTTACTGTTGAACCCATCAGTCACTGTTGAACCCATCAGTTACTGTTGAACCCATCAGTCACTGTTGAACCCATCAGTCACTGTTGAACACAATGACACTAGTCTACACACATCCCTCTGAACAGACTGCTCTGGGGGAGGGGGGGGTCAATATAATCAGGTTGAACAAAAACACAAACAAATCTAAGTAATGGATGTATGTACATATAAATATATGGATGAACGATGACTGAGCAGCATAGGCTAAGATGGTATAAAATACAGTATATACATATGAGATGAGTAATACATAGGCTAAGATGGTATAAAATACAGTATATACATATGAGATGAGTAATACATAGGCTAAGATGGTATAAAATACAGTATATACATATGAGATGAGTAATACATAGGCTAAGATGGTATAAAATACAGTATATACATATGAGATGAGTAATACATAGGCTAAGATGGTATAAAATACAGTATATACATATGAGATGAGTAATACATAGGCTAAGATGGTATAAAATACAGTATATACATATGAGATGAGTAATACATAGGCTAAGATGGTATAAAATACAGTATATACATATGAGATGAGTAATACATAGGCTAAGATGGTATAAAATACAGTATATACATATGAGATGAGTAATACATAGGCTAAGATGGTATAAAATACAGTATATACATATGAGATGAGTAATACATAGGCTAAGATGGTATAAAATACAGTATATACATATGAGATGAGTAATACATAGGCTAAGATGGTATAAAATACAGTATATACATATGAGATGAGTAATACATAGGCTAAGATGGTATAAAATACAGTATATACATATGAGATGAGTAATACATAGGCTAAGATGGTATAAAATACAGTATATACATATGAGATGAGTAATACATAGGCTAAGATGGTATAAAATACAGTATATACATATGAGATGAGTAAAAGGCTAAGATGGTATAAAATACAGTATATACATATGAGATGAGTAATACATAGGCTAAGATGGATATAAAATACAGTAGAATAGAATACATATATACATATGAGATGAGTAATACATAGGCTAAGATGGTATAAAATACAGTATATACATATGAGATGAGTAATACATAGGCTAAGATGGTATAAAATACAGTATATACATATGAGATGAGTAATACAAGATGGTATAAGATGGTATAAAATACATATATACATATGAGATGAGTAATACATAGGCTAAGATGGTATAAAATACAGTATATACATATGAGATGAGTAATACATAGGCTAAGATGGTATAAAATACAGTATATACATATGAGATGAGTAATACATAGGCTAAGATGGTATAAAATACAGTATATACATATGAGATGAGTAATACATAGGCTAAGATGGTATAAAATACAGTATATACATATGAGATGAGTAATACATAGGCTAAGATGGTATAAAATACAGTATATACATATGAGATGAGTAATACATAGGCTAAGATGGTATAAAATACAGTATATACATATGAGATGAGTAATACATAGGATACTAAGATGGTATAAAATACAGTATATACATATGAGATGAGTAATACATAGGATGGTATAAGATACAGTATATACATATGAGATGATAATACATAGGCTAAGATACAGTAAAATACATATGAGATGAGTAATACATAGGCTAAGATGGTATAAAATACAGTATATACATATGAGATGAGTAATACATAGGCTAAGATGGTATAAAATACAGTATATACATATGAGATGAGTAATACATAGGCTAAGATGGTATAAAATACAGTATATACATATGAGATGAGTAATACATAGGCTAAGATGGTATAAAATACAGTATATACATATGAGATGAGTAATACATAGGCTAAGATGGTATAAAATACAGTATATACATATGAGATGAGTAATACATAGGCTAAGATGGTATAAAATACAGTATATACATATGAGATGAGTAATACATAGGCTAAGATGGTATAAAATACAGTATATACATATGAGATGAGTAATACATAGGCTAAGATGGTATAAAATACAGTATATACATATGAGATGAGTAATACATAGGCTAAGATGGTATAAAATACAGTATATACATATGAGATGAGTAATACATAGGCTAAGATGGTATAAAATACAGTATATACATATGAGATGAGTAATACATAGGCTAAGATGGTATAAAATACAGTATATACATATGAGATGAGTAATACATAGGCTAAGATGGTATAAAATACAGTATATACATATGAGATGAGTAATACATAGGCTAAGATGGTATAAAATACAGTATATACATATGAGATGAGTAATACATAGGCTAAGATGGTATAAAATACAGTATATACATATGAGATGAGTAATACATAGGCTAAGATGGTATAAAATACAGTATATACATATGAGATGAGTAATACATAGGCTAAGATGGTATAAAATACAGTATATACATATGAGATGAGTAATACATAGGCTAAGATGGTATAAAATACAGTATATACATATGAGATGAGTAATACATAGGCTAAGATGGTATAAAATACAGTATACACATATGAGATGAGTAATACATAGACTAAGATACAGTAGAATAGTATAAAATACAGTATATACATATGATATGAGTAATACATAGGCTAAGATGGTATAAAATACAGTATACACATATGAGATGAGTAATACATAGACTAAGATACAGTAGAATAGTATAAAATACAGTATATACATATGAGATGAGTAATGCATAGGCTAAGATGGTATAAAATACAGTATATACATATGAGATGAGTAATACATAGGCTAAGATGGTATAAAATACAGTATATACATATGAGATAAGTAATACATAGGCTAAGATGGTATAAAATACAGTATATACATATGAGATGAGTAATACATAGGCTAAGATGGTATAAAATACAGTATATACATATGAGATGAGTAATACATAGGCTAAGATGGTATAAAATACAGTATATACATATGAGATGAGTAATACATAGGCTAAGATGGTATAAAATACAGTATATACATATGAGATGAGTAATACATAGGCTAAGATGGTATAAAATACAGTATATACATATGAGATGAGTAATACATAGGCTAAGATGGTATAAAATACAGTATATACATATGAGATGAGTAATACATAGGCTAAGATGGTATAAAATACAGTATATACATATGAGATGAGTAATACATAGGCTAAGATGGTATAAAATACAGTATATACATATGAGATGAGTAATACATAGGCTAAGATGGTATAAAATACAGTATATACATATGAGATGAGTAATACATAGGCTAAGATGGTATAAAATACAGTATATACATATGAGATGAGTAATACATAGGCTAAGATGGTATAAAATACAGTATATACATATGAGATGAGTAATACATAGGCTAAGATGGTATAAAATACAGTATATACATATGAGATGAGTAATACATAGGCTAAGATGGTATAAAATACAGTATATACATATGAGATGAGTAATACATAGGCTAAGATGGTATAAAATACAGTATATACATATGAGATGAGTAATACATAGACTAAGATGGTATAAAATACAGTATATACATATGAGATGAGTAATACATAGACTAAGATACAGTAGAATAGATACAGTATATACATATGAGATGAGTAATGCATAGACTAAGATACAGTAGAATAGTACAGTATATACATATGAGATGAGTAATACATAGGCTAAGATGGTATAAAATACAGTATATACATATGAGATGAGTAATACATAGGCTAAGATGGTATAAAATACAGTATATACATATGAGATGAGTAATACATAGGCTAAGATGGTATAAAATACAGTATATACATATGAGATGAGTAATACATAGGCTAAGATGGTATAAAATACAGTATATACATATGAGATGAGTAATACATAGGCTAAGATGGTATAAAATACAGTATATACATATGAGATGAGTAATACATAGGCTAAGATGGTATAAAATACAGTATATACATATGAGATGAGTAATACATAGGCTAAGATGGTATAAAATACAGTATATACATATGAGATGAGTAATACATAGGCTAAGATGGTATAAAATACAGTATATACATATGAGATGAGTAATACATAGGCTAAGATGGTATAAAATACAGTATATACATATGAGATGAGTAATACATAGACTAAGATGGAATAGAATACAGTATATACATATGAGATGAGTAATACATAGACTAAGATACAGTAGAATGGAATACAGTATATACATATGAGATGAGTAATACATAGACTAAGATACAGTAGAATATAAAATACAGTATATACATATGAGATGAGTAATACATAGGCTAAGATGGTATAAAATACAGTATATACATATGAGATGAGTAATACATAGACTAAGATGGTAGAAAATACAGTATATACATATGAGATGAGTAATACATAGGCTAAGATGGTATAAAATACAGTATATACATATGAGATGAGTAATACATAGGCTAAGATGGTATAAAATACAGTATATACATATGAGATGAGTAATACATAGGCTAAGATGGTATAAAATACAGTATATACATATGAGATGAGTAATACATAGGCTAAGATGGTATAAAATACAGTATATACATATGAGATGAGTAATACATAGGCTAAGATGGTATAAAATACAGTATATACATATGAGATGAGTAATACATAGGCTAAGATGGTATAAAATACAGTATATACATATGAGATGAGTAATACATAGGCTAAGATGGTATAAAATACAGTATATACATATGAGATGAGTAATACATAGGCTAAGATGGTATAAAATACAGTATATACATATGAGATGAGTAATACATAGGCTAAGATGGTATAAAATACAGTATATACATATGAGATGAGTAATACATAGGCTAAGATGGTATAAAATACAGTATATACATATGAGATGAGTAATACATAGGCTAAGATGGTATAAAATACAGTATATACATATGAGATGAGTAATACATAGGCTAAGATGGTATAAAATACAGTATATACATATGAGATGAGTAATACATAGGCTAAGATGGTATAAAATACAGTATATACATATGAGATGAGTAATACATAGGCTAAGATGGTATAAAATACAGTATATACATATGAGATGAGTAATACATAGGCTAAGATGGTATAAAATACAGTATATACATATGAGATGAGTAATACATAGGCTAAGATGGTATAAAATACAGTATATACATATGAGATGAGTAATACATAGGCTAAGATGGTATAAAATACAGTATATACATATGAGATGAGTAATACATAGGCTAAGATGGTATAAAATACAGTATATACATATGAGATGAGTAATACATAGGCTAAGATGGTATAAAATACAGTATATACATATGAGATGAGTAATACATAGACTAAGATACAGTAGAATAGTATAGAATACAGTATACACATATGAGATGAGTAATACATAGACTAAGATACAGTAGAATAGTATAAAATACAGTATATACATATGAGATGAGTAATGCATAGACTAAGATACAGTAGAATAGAATACAGTATATACATATGAGATGAGTAATACATAGGCTAAGATGGTATAAAATACATATATACATATGAGATGAGTAATACATAGGCTAAGATGGTATAAAATATATATACATATGAGATGAGTAATACATAGGCTAAGATGGTATAAAATACAGTATATACATATGAGATGAGTAATACATAGGCTAAGATGGTATAAAATACAGTATATACATATGAGATGAGTAATGCATAGGCTAAGATGGTATAAAATACAGTATATACATATGAGATGAGTAATACATAGGCTAAGATGGTATAAAATACAGTATATACATATGAGATGAGTAATACATAGGCTAAGATGGTATAAAATACAGTATATACATATGAGATGAGTAATACATAGGCTAAGATGGTATAAAATACAGTATATACATATGAGATGAGTAATACATAGGCTAAGATGGTATAAAATACAGTATATACATATGAGATGAGTAATACATAGACTAAGATACAGTAGAATAGAGTATATACATATGAGATGAGTAATACATAGACTAAGATACAGTAGAATGGAATAAAGTATATCCATATGAGATGAGTAATACATAGACTAAGATACAGTAGAATAGTATAAAATACAGTATATACATATGAGATGAGTAATACATAGACTAAGATACAGTAGAATAGTATAGAATACAGTATACACATATGAGATGAGTAATACATAGACTAAGATACAGTAGAATGGAATAAAGTATATACATATGAGATGAGTAATACATAGACTAAGATACAGTAGAATAGTATAAAATACAGTATATACATATGAGATGAGTAATGCATAGACTAAGATACAGTAGATTGGAATAAAGTATATCCATATGAGATGAGTAATGCATAGACTAAGATGGTATAAAATACAGTATATACATATGAGATGAGTAATACATAGACTAAGATACAGTAGAATAGTATAGAATACAGTATATACATATGAGATGAGTAATACATAGACTAAGATACAGTAGAATAGAATACAGTATATACATATGAGATGAGTAATACATAGACTAAGATACAGTAGAATAGAATACAGTATATACATATGAGATGAGTAATACATAGACTAAGATACAGTAGAATGGAATAAAGTATATACATATGAGATGAGTAATACATAGACTAAGATACAGTAGAATAGTATAAAATACAGTATATACATATGAGATGAGTAATGCATAGACTAAGATACAGTAGATTGGAATAAAGTATATCCATATGAGATGAGTAATGCATAGACTAAGATACAGTAGAATAGAATACAGTATATACATATGAGATGAGTAATACATAGACTAAGATACAGTAGAATAGTATACAGTATATACATATGAGATGAGTAATACATAGACTAAGATACAGTAGAATAGTATAGAATACAGTATATACATATGAGATGAGTAATGCATAGACTAAGATACAGTAGAATAGTATAAAATACAGTATATACATATGAGATGAGTAATACATAGACTAAGATACAGTAGAATAGTATATACATATGAGATGAGTAATACATAGACTAAGATACAGTAGAATAGTATAGAATACAGTATACACATATGAGATGAGTAATACATAGACTAAGATACAGTAGAATAGTATACAGTATATACATATGAGATGAGTAATGCAAGATATGTAAACATTATATAAAGTGACTAGTGATCCATTTGTTAAAAGTGGCCAATGATTTTGAGTCAGTGTGTAGGCAGCAGCCTCTAATGTGCTAGTGATGGCTGTTTAACAGTCTGATGGCCTTGAGATAGAAGCTGTTTTTCAGTCTCTCGGTCCCAGCTTTGATGCACCTGTACTGACCTCGCCTTCTGGATGATAGCGGGGTGAACAGGCAGTGGCTCAGGTGGTTGCTGTCCTTGATGATCTTTTTTGGCCTTCCTGTGACATCGGGTTGTGTAGGTGTCCTGGAGGGCAGGTAGTTTGCCCCCGGTGATGCGTTGTGCAGACCTCACTACCCTCTGGAGAGCCTTACGGTTGAGGGCGGAGCAGTTGCCGTACCAGGCGGTGATACAGCCCGCCAGGATGCTCTCGATTGTGCATCTGTAGAAGTTTGTGAGTGCTTTTGGTGACAAGCCAAATTTCTTCAGCCTCCTGAGGTTGAAGAGGTGCTGTTGCGCCTTCCTCACGATGCTGTCTGTGTGAGTGGACCAATTCAGTTTGTCTGTGATGTGTATGCCGAGGAACTTAAAACTTGCTACCCTCTCCACTACTGTTCCATCGATGTGGATGGGGGTGTTCCCTCTGCTGTTTCCTGAAGTCCACAATCATCTCCTTAGTTTTGTTGACGTTGAGTGTGAGGTTATTTTCCTGACACCACACTCAGAGAGTCCTCACCTCCTTCCTGTAGGCCGTCTCGTCGTTGTTGGTAATCAAGCCTACCACTGTTGTGTCATCCGCAAACTTGATGATTGAGTTGGAGGAGTGCATGGCCAGCAAACAGGGAGTACAGGAGAGGGCACAGAACGCATCCTTGTGGGGCCCCAGTGTTGAGGATCAGTGGGGTGGAGGTGTTGTTTCCTACCTTCACCACCTGGGTGGGTGGGGGGCATCAGGAAGTCCAGGACCCAGTTGCACAGGGCGGGGTCGAGTCCCCGGATCTCCAGCTTAATGACGAGTTTGGAGGGTACCATGGTGTTAAATGCTGAGCTGTAGTCAATGAACAGCATTCTTACATAGGTATTCCTCCTGTCCAGATGGGTTAGGGGATATTAGGTACATGTAGGTAGAGTTATTAAAGTGACATAGGTGTTCCTCCTGTCCAGATGGGTTAGGGGATATTAGGTACATGTCGGTAGAGTGATTAAAGAGACATAGGTGTTCCTCCTGTCCAGATGGGTTAGGGGATATTAGGTACATGTCGGTAGAGTTATTAAAGTGACATAGGTATTCCTCCTGTCCAGATGGGTTAGGGGATATTAGGTACATGTCAGTAGAGTTATTAAAGTGACATAGGTGTTCCTCCTGTCCAGATGGGTTAGGGGATATTAGGCACATGTAGGTAGAGTTATTAAAGTGACATAGGTGTTCCTCCTGTCCAGATGGGTTAGGGGATATTAGGTACATGTCGGTAGAGTGATTAAAGAGACATAGGTGTTCCTCCTGTCCAGATGGGTTAGGGGATATTAGGTACATGTAGGTAGAGTTATTAAAGTGACATAGGTGTTCCTCCTGTCCAGATGGGTTAGGGGATATTAGGTACATGTAGGTAGAGTGATTAAAGAGACATAGGTGTTCCTCCTGTCCAGATGGGTTAGGGGATATTAGGTACATGTCAAAGAGTGATTAAAGTACATAGGTATTCCTCCTGTCCAGATGGGTTGGGGATAATAACTACATGTTGGTAGATTTTAAAGAGACATATTCCCTCATCTTTTCCAGATGGTTATACATACGGGGGTTCGTGCTTTTCAGTTTTTTTCTTTTTGTGTGTGAATGCCGACACCCGTCCATTGTTTCTGGTTTGGTTATAACGTCTCCTCTACACTTCCATCCATCCACCCAGGGTCTCTGGTTTGGGTAGGTTATAATAGTCACAGTGGGTATAACGTCTCCCATACACTTCCATCCATCCACCCAGGGTCTCTGGTTTGGGTAGGTTATAATAGTCACAGTGGGTATAACGTCTCCCATACACTTCCATCCATCCACCCAGGGTCTCTGGTTTGGGTAGGTTATAATAGTCACAGTGGGTATAACATCTCCCATACACTTCCATCCACCCACCCAGGGTCTCTGGTTTGGTTATAACGTCTCCCATACACTTCCATCCATCCACCCAGGGTCTCTGGTTTGGTTATAACGTCTCCCATACACTTCCATCCACCCACCCAGGGTCTCTGGTTTGGTTATAACGTCTCCCATACACTTCCATCCATCCATCCATCCAGGGTCTCTGGTTTGGTTATAACGTCTCCCATACACTTCCATCCATCCACCCAGGGTCTCTGGTTTGGTTATAACGTCTCCCATACACTTCCATCCATCCACCCAGGGTCTCTGGTTTGGTTATAACGTCTCCCATACACTTCCATCCACCCACCCAGGGTCTCTGGTTTGGTTATAACGTCTCCCATACACTTCCATCCATCCACCCAGGGTCTCTGGTTTGGTTATAACGTCTCCATACACTTCCATCCACCCACCCAGGGTCTCTGGTTTGGTTATAACGTCTCCCATACACTTCCATCCACCCAGGGTCTCTGGTTTGGTTATAACGTCTCCCATACACTTCCATCCACCCACCCAGGGTCTCTGGTTTGGTTATAACGTCTCCCATACACTTCCATCCACCCAGGGTCTCTGGTTTGGTTATAACGTCTCCCATACACTTCCATCCACCCACCCAGGGTCTCTGGTTTGGTTATAACGTCTCCCATACACTTCCATCCACCCAGGGTCTCTGGTTTGGTTATAACGTCTCCCAGGGTCTCTGGTTTGGTTATAACGTCTCCCATACACTTCCATCCACCCATCCAGGGTCTCTGGTTTGGTTATAACGTCTCCCATACACTTCCATCCACCCACCCAGGGTCTCTGGTTTGGTTATAACGTCTCCCATACACTTCCATCCACCCACCCAGGGTCTCTGGTTTGGTTATAACGTCTCCCATACACTTCCATCCACCCACCCAGGGTCTCTGGTTTGGTTATAACGTCTCCCATACACTTCCATCCATCCACCCAGGGTCTCTGGTTTGGTTATAACGTCTCCCATACACTTCCATCCATCCACCCAGGGTCTCTGGTTTGGTTATAACGTCTCCCATACACTTCCATCCACCACCCAGGGTCTCTGGTTTGGTTATAACGTCTCCCATACACTTCCATCCACCCACCCAGGGTCTCTGGTTTGGTTATAACGTCTCCCATACACTTCCATCCACCCACCCAGGGTCTCTGGTTTGGTTATAACGTCTCCCATACACTTCCATCCATCCACCCAGGGTCTCTGGTTTGGTTTATAACACAGTCTCTCCCATACACTTCCATCCATCCACCCAGGGTCTCTGGTTTGGTTATAACGTCTCCCATACACTTCCATCCATCCACCCAGGGTCTCTGGTTTGGTTATAACGTCTCCCATACACTTCCATCCACCCACCCAGGGTCTCTGGTTTGGTTATAACGTCTCCCATACACTTCCATCCATCCACCCAGGGTCTCTGGTTTGGGTAGGTTATAATAGTCACAGTGGGTATAACATCTCCCATACACTTCCATCCATCCACCCAGGGTCTCTGGTTTGGGTAGGTTATAATAGTCACAGTGGGTATAACATCTCCCATACACTTCCATCCATCCACCCAGGGTCTCTGGTTTGGTTATAACATCTCCCATACACTTCCATCCACCCACCCAGGGTCTCTGGTTTGGGTAGGTTATAATAGTCACAGTGGGTATAACATCTCCCATACACTTCCATCCACCCACCCAGGGTCTCTGGTTTGGGTAGGTTATAATAGTCACAGTGGGTATAACATCTCCCATACACTTCCATCCACCCACCCAGGGTCTCTGGTTTGGGTAGGTTATAATAGTCACAGTGGGTATAACATCTCCCATACACTTCCATCCATCCACCCAGGGTCTCTGGTTTGGGTAGGTTATAATAGTCACAGTGGGTATAACATCTCCCATACACTTCCATCCATCCGTCCAGGGTCTCTGGTTTGGGTAGGTTATAATAGTCACAGTGGGTATAACATCTCCCATACACTTCCATCCATCCACCCAGGGTCTCTGGTTTGGGTAGGTTATAATAGTCACAGTGGGTATAACATCTCCCATACACTTCCATCCACCCACCCAGGGTCTCTGGTTTGGGTAGGTTATAATAGTCACAGTGGGTATAACATCTCCCATACACTTCCATCCACCCACCCAGGGTCTCTGGTTTGGGTAGGTTATAATAGTCACAGTGGGTATAACATCTCCCATACACTTCCATCCATCCACCCAGGGTCTCTGGTTTGGTTATAACATCTCCCATACACTTCCATCCATCCATCCAGGGTCTCTGGTTTGGGTAGGTTATAATAGTCACAGTGGGTATAACATCTCCCATACACTTCCATCCACCCACCCAGGGTCTCTGGTTTGGGTAGGTTATAATAGTCACAGTGGGTATAACATCTCCCATACACTTCCATCCATCCACCCAGGGTCTCTGGTTTGGGTAGGTTATAATAGTCACAGTGGGTATAACATCTCCCATACACTTCCATCCATCCACCCAGGGTCTCTGGTTTGGGTAGGTTATAATAGTCACAGTGGGTATAACATCTCCCATACACTTCCATCCATCCACCCAGGGTCTCTGGTTTGGGTAGGTTATAATAGTCACAGTGGGTATAACATCTCCCATACACTTCCATCCATCCACCCAGGGTCTCTGGTTTGGGTAGGTTATAATAGTCACAGTGGGTATAACATCTCCCATACACTTCCATCCATCCACCCAGGGTCTCTGGTTTGGGTAGGTTATAATAGTCACAGTGGGTATAACATCTCCCATACACTTCCATCCACCCACCCAGGGTCTCTGGTTTGGGTAGGTTATAATAGTCACAGTGGGTATAACATCTCCCATACACTTCCATCCATCCACCCAGGGTCTCTGGTTTGGGTAGGTTATAATAGTCACAGTGGGTATAACATCTCCCATACACTTCCATCCATCCACCCAGGGTCTCTGGTTTGGGTAGGTTATAATAGTCACAGTGGGTACCACACTTCCATCCATC
>NW_024608800.1:0-45000 GCF_018296145.1 Oncorhynchus tshawytscha | reverse complement strand
AGGGAGAGAGAGAGAGAGAGAGAGAGAGACAGAGAGAGAGAGACAGAGAGAGAGAGTTAAAGAAGTATCTAACTCAGGTTCCCTTTATCTTATATTAGGTTTTGGTTGACGATCTGAATCTGCAAAAATATGCAAAAGTAGAGAAAAGTAGAAAATGGTGTTATGAATGACCAAAGAGGTCTGACATTATAGTAAGTACAGCTTCATATGAAAGTCTTTGAAAGGCTGGTCATGTCTCACATCAACACCATCATCCCAGAAATACTAGACCCACTCCAATTTGCATACCGCCCCCTAACAGATTCACAGATGATGCAGTCCGTATTGCACTCCACACTGCCCTTTCCCACCTGGACAAAAGGAACACCTATGTGAGAATCCTGTTCATTGACTACAGCTCAGCGTTCAACACCATAGTGCCCTCAAAGCTCATCACTAATCTAAGGACCCTGGGACTAAACACCTCCCTCTGCAACTGGATCCTGGACTTCCTGATGTGCCGCCCCCTGGTGGTAAGGGTAGGTAATAACACATCCTCCATGCTGATCCTCAACACAGGGGCCCCTCAGGGGTGCGTGCTCAGTCCCCTCCTGTACTCCCTGTTCACTCACGACTGCACAGCCAAGCACGACTCCAACACCATCATTAAGTTTGCCGATGACACAACAGTGGTAGGCTTGATCACCAACAACGACGAGACAGCCTACAGGGAGGAGGTCAGAGACCTGGCCTTGTGGAGCAAGGACAAGAACCTCTCCCTCAACGTGATCAAGACAAAGGAGATGATTGTGGACTACAGGAAAAGGAGGACTGAGCACGTCCCCATTCTCATTAACGGGGCTGCAGTGGAGCAGGTTGAGAGCTTCACGTTCCTCGGTGTCCACATCACCAACAAACTAGAATGGTCCAAACACACCAAGACAGTTGTGAAGAGGGCACGACAATGCCTATTCCCCCTCAGGAGACTGAAAAGATGTGGACATCAAGGTTAGTGTTTCTATAGGTTGGGGGCTTTCATCAAGGTTAGTGTTTCTATAGGTTGGGGGCTTTCATCAAGGTTAGTGTTTCTATAGGTTGGGGGCTTTCATCAAGGTTAGTGTTTCTATAGGTTGGGGGCTTTCATCAAGGTTAGTGTTTCTTTAGGTTGGGGGATTTCATCAAGGTTAGTGTTTCTTTAGGTTGGGGGATTTCATCAAGGTTAGTGTTTCTGTAGGTTGGGGGCTTTCATCAAGGTTAGTGTTTCTATAGGTTGGGGCTTTCATCAAGGTTAGTGTTTCTTTAGGTTGGGGGATTTCATCAAGGTTAATGTTTCTATAGATTGGGGCTTTCATCAAGGTTAGTGTTTCTTTAGGTTGGGGGATTTCATCAAGGTTAATGTTTCTATAGATTGGGGGATTTCATCAAGGTTAGTGTTTCTATGAGATGAGGTGTAATTTGACTGACATCACTTTAGAGCCTACGCCGTCCTTCAGCACAACACGTCACCCTTTATAAAGAGCACGTTTACGTCACATTTGACCTAGTGGGTTACGTCACATTAGAGCCTACGCCGTCCTTCAGCACAACACGTCACCCTTTACCTAGTGGGTTACGTCACATTAGAGCCTACGCCGTCCTTCAGCACAACACGTCACCCTTTACCTAGTGGGTTACGTCACATTAGAGCCTACGCCGTCCTTCAGCACAACACGTCACCCTTTACCTAGTGGGTTACGTCACATTAGAGCCTACGCCGTCCTTCAGCACAACACGTCACCCTTTACCTAGTGGGTTACGTCACATTAGAGCCTACGCCGTCCTTCAGCACAACACGTCACCCTTTACCTAGTGGGTTACGTCACATTAGAGCCTACGCTGTCCTTCAGCACAACACGTCACCGTTTACCTAGTGGGTTACGTCACATTAGAGCCTACGCCGTCCTTCAGCACAACACATCACCGTTTACCTAGTGGGTTACGTCACATTAGAGCCTACGCCGTCCTTCAGCACAACACATCACCGTTTACCTAGTGGGTTACGTCACATTAGAGCCTACGCCGTCCTTCAGCACAACACGTCACCCTTTACCTAGTGGGTTACGTCACATTAGAGCCTACGCCGTCCTTCAGCACAACACGTCACATCTGACCTAGTGGGTTACGTCACAATTGACCTAGTGGGTTACGTCACATTTGACCTAGTGGGTTACGTCACATTTGACCTAGTGGGTTACGTCACATTTGACCTAGTGGGTTACGTCACATTTGACCTAGTGGGTTACATCACATTTGACCTAGTGGGTTACGTCACATTTGACCTAGTGGGTTACGTCCCAGTTGACCTAGTGGGTTACGTCACATCTGACCTAGTGGGTTACGTCACATTTGACCTAGTGGGTTACGTCCCAGTTGACCTAGTGGGTTACGTCACAGTTGACCTAGTGGGTTACGTCACATTTGACATTGGTGATTATGTCACACGGTGGCTGTGCTACTGAAACACTGCTAACCAAACAACAGAGCTAGGTGGCTGTGCTACTGAAACACCGCTAAACAAACAACAGAGCTAGGTGGCTGTGCTACTGAAACACTGCTAACCAAACAACAGAGCTAGGTGGCTGTACTACTGAAACACTGCTAACCAAACAACAGAGCTAGGTGGCTGTGCTACTGAAACACTGCTAACCAAACAACAGTGCTAGGTGGCTGTGCTACTGAAACACCACTAAACAAACAACAGTGCTAGGTGGCTGTGCTACTGAAACACCGCTAACCAAACAACAGAGCTAGGTGGCTGTGCTACTGAAACACCGCTAAACAAACAACAGTGCTAGGTGGCTGTGCTACTGAAACACCACTAAACAAACAACAGTGCTAGGTGGCTGTGCTACTGAAACACTGCTAACCAAACAACAGTGCTAGGTGGCTGTGCTACTGAAACACTGCTAACCAAACAACAGTCGTTAGTTTCTTCTCCACAATGAGTCTGGATCGGAGTACATCCCATTTTTTTTAGAATGGAAATCCATTCTCGACAATCTGATTGGTCCCAGAAAGCCGGAACACACACACGTGGGTAAAGCGGCTGTGTGATACTCTGATTGGTTAGAGATGATGACTTTGTTTTGTACAACCAACCACAAAGCACCATAAATGACTTCAACGATGGCTGTCTCAGACTGAAGTATGTAGTGAACGAACGATAGAGCGGGGGGGGATTCAGTTGGAATTCACTGGATAATAGAATTAGAAATAAACTAAACCAATCGGATAAGATTTGATTCCCATTGCGCTTTTCCACCAGTATGTTGTATTGCATCTGGGAGATGTAGTCCTAAAAAAACATTGCCATGGTTCCATATGTGAATTAAACTGTACTAAAACTACAAAAAAAAAAAACTACAACTCACCTCATCCACTGCCTGGCTGGCAGGGTAATGTCATGGCAACCATTCTGAACCAGAACACAACACCCTCATCCACTGCCTGGCTGGCAGGGTAATGTCATGGCAACCATTCTGAACCAGAACACAACACCCTCATCCACTGCCTGGCTGGCAGGGTAATGTCATGGCAACCAGGACACAACACATCATCTAGGATCAGCACATCGTCCTTCACGCCTAACCTTCAACCTTATTTCTGTGAATGCTGAGTCTGACCTTAGATCAGTGTCCTGTGGCTTCCTCATCCTGCTCCCAGTAATGATATTACATTTATTTATTCAACTAGGCAAGTCACTTATTAAAGAACAAATTATTATTTACAATGACGGCCTACCAAAAGGGCAAAAGGTCTCCTGCGGGGATGGGGGCTGGGATTAAACAAATAAATTAATAAATACCCAATATAGGACAAAAACACACATCGTGACAAGAGAGACAACACAACACTACATAAAGAGAGACCTAAGACAACAACATAGCAAAGGAGCAACACATGAAAACACAGTATGGTAGCAGCTCAACATGACAACAACATGGTAGCAGCTCAACATGACAACAACATGGTAGCAGCTCAACATGACAACAACATGGTAGCAGCTCAACATGACAACAACATGGTAGCAACTCAACATGACAAAAACATGGTAGCAGCTCAACATGACAACAACATGGTAACAGCTCAACATGACAACAACATGGTAGCAGCTCAACATGACAACAACATGGTAGCAGCTCAACATGACAACAACATGGTAGCAGCTCAACATGACAACAACATGATAGCAGCTCAACATGACAACAACATGGTAGCAGCTCAACATGACAACAACATGGTAGCAACACAACATGACAACAACATGGTAGCAGCTCAACATGACAACAACATGGTAGCAGCTCAACATGACAACAACATGGTAGCAGCTCAACATGACAACAACATGGTAGCAACACAACATAACAACAACATGGTAGCAGCTCAACATGACAACAACATGGTAACAGCTCAACATGACAACAACATGGTAGCAGCTCAACATGACAACAACATGGTAGCAGCTCAACATGACAACAACATGGTAGCAACACAACATAACAACAACATGGTAGCAGCTCAACATGACAACAACATGGTAACAGCTCAACATGACAACAACATGGTAGCAGCTCAACATGACAACAACATGGTAGCAGCTCAACATGACAAAAACATGGTAGCAACTCAACATGACAACAACATGGTAGCAGCTCAACATGACAACAACATGGTAACAGCTCAACATGACAACAACATGGTAGCAGCTCAACATGACAACAACATGGTTGCAGCTCAACATGACAACAACATGGTAACAGCTCAACATGACAACAACATGGTAGCAACTCAACATGACAACAACATGGTAGTAGCTCAACATGACAACAACATGGTAACAGCTCAACATGACAACAACATGGTAGCAGCTCAACATGACAACAACATGGTAGCAGCTCAACATGACAACAACATGATAGCAGCTCAACATGACAACAACATGGTAGCAACTCAACATGACAACAACATGGTAGCAACACAACATGACAACAACATGGTAACAGCTCAACATGACAACAACATGGTAGCAGCTCAACATGACAACAACATGGTAGCAGCTCAACATGACAACAACATGGTAGCAGCTCAACATGACAACAACATGGTGCAAACTCAACATGACAACAACATGGTAGCAGCTCAACATGACAACAACATGGTAACAGCTCAACATGACAACAACATGGTAACAGCTCAACATGACAACAACATGGTAGCAGCTCAACATGACAACAACATGGTAGCAGCTCAACATGACAACAACATGGTAGCAGCTCAACATGACAACAACATGGTAGCAACACAACATGACAACAACATGGTAGCAGCTCAACATGACAACAACATGGTAACAGCTCAACATGACAACAACATGGTAGCAGCTCAACATGACAACAACATGGTAGCAGCTCAACATGACAACAACACAACATGACAACAACATGGTAGCAGCTCAACATGACAACAACACAACATGACAACAACATGGTAGCATCACAACATGGTAGCATCACAACATGGTAGCAGCACAAAACATGGTAGAAACATTATTGGGCACAGACAACAGCACAAAGGGCAAGAAGATAGAGACAACAATACATCACACAAAGCAGACACAACTGTCAGTAAGAGTCCATGGTTGAGTCTTTGAATGAAGACATGGAGATAAAACTGTCCAGTTTGAGTGTTTGTTGCAGCTCGTTCCAGGCTCTAACTGCAGCGAACTGAAAAGACGAGCGACCCAGGGATGTGGGCTTTGGGGACCTTTAACATAATGTGACTAGCAGAACGTGTGTTGTATGTGGAGGATGAGGGCTGCAGTGGATATCTCAGAGAGGGGGCATGAACAGGTGTTGTATGTGGAGGATGAGGGCTGCAGTAGATATCTCAGAGAGGGGGCATGAACAGGTGTTGTATGTGGAGGATGAGGGCTGCAGTAGATATCTCAGAGAGGGGGCATGAACAGGTGTTGTATGTGGAGGATGAGGGCTGCAGTAGATATCTCAGAGAGGGGGGCATGAACAGGTGTTGTATGTGGAGGATGAGGGCTGCAGTAGATATCTCAGAGAGGGGGGTGTGAGGCCTAAGAGGGTTTTATAAATGAGCATCAACCAGTGTTTGTTGCCACTGCATTCATTTCCACTTTACTCTACTTTCAGTAATAATAATGATTAATTTCACTCTTATCTCAGTAATGCTGCATTCATTTCATTCTTACTCAGTAATGCTGCATTCATGTCATTCTACTCTCAGTAATAATGCATTAATTTGACTCTACTCTCAGTAATGCTGCATTCATTTCATTCTACTCTCAGTAATAATGCATTAATTTAATTCTACACTCAGTAATGCTGCATTCATTTCATTCTACTCTCAGTAATGCTGCATTCATTTCATTCTAATCTCAGTAATGCTGCATTCATTTCATTCTTACTCAGTAATGATGCATTCATTTAATTCTACTCTCAGTAATGCTGCATTCATTTAATTCTACTCTCAGTAATAATGCATTAATTTGACTCTACTCTCAGTAATGCTGCATTCATGTCATTCTACTCTCAGTAATAATGCATTAATTTGACTCTACACTCAGTAATGCTGCATTCATGTCATTCTACTCTCAGTAATAATGCATTAATTTGACTCTACACTCAGTAATGCTGCATTCATTTCATTAAAAAAAAAAAGAGATTAAAAAAACGATGGTCAAATTTGATTCATCTCCAAAACGTTAAGAAACAATCCGTCTAACTGCATCTGGTCCTGAGGACGGACGATTCTATTTATACATCTGTTTATGCTTCTGTGTTTTGAAGTGGTCCTCGTCACACGCTTACGATGTCACACACGCTAACGTGGCAAAGAAAGAGAGAGGGGGTTGACACAAATATGTCACGACACCACGCTGTCTCTGTGATCTCTACACACACACACACAGAAACACACGCACACACACACACACACACACACACACACACACAGAAACACACACACACACACACACACACACACACACACACACACACACACACACACACACACACACACACACACACACACACACACACACACACACACACACACACACACACACACACACACACACTGTAGCAGCATCCATCAGGAGGCCTCACAAAAAGGGTCAGAGAGACCTGAGGGCAGGAGCCTCTACAGCCACCGCAATGCATTATGGGCCACGGTGAGGAGGAGGAGGAGGAGGAGGAGGAGGAGAAGGGAAGGAGTCACTGTGGACTACATTCTCCTGCTGGGATCACAGTACTGTACTGTGGCTGTCTCATACACAGACACCAAGCACAGCTACAAGACCTCCACTGATATAACATAGATCCTCAATTCTAGACACCATAGATCTGTATTCATCACAAGACCTCCACTGATATACAGTAACATAGATCCTCCATTCTAGACACCATAGATCTGCATTCATCACAAGACCTCCACTGATATACAGTAACATAGATCCTCCATTCTAGATATCACATGTAGGTCTGTATTAATCACAAGACCTCCACTGATATAACATAGATCCTCCATTCTAGACACCATAGATCTGTATTCATCACAAGACCTCCACTGATATACAGTAACATTGATCCTCCATTCTAGATATCACATGTAGGTCTGTATTCATCACAAGACCTCCACTCATTTAACATAGATCCTCCATTCTAGATATCACATGTAGGTCTGTATTCATCACAAGACCTCCACTCATTTAACATAGATCCTCCATTCTAGATATCACATGTAGGTCTGTATTCATCACAAGACCTCCACTGATATTACATAGATCCTCCATTCTAGACATCATAGATCTGTATTTATCACAAGACCTCCATTGATATAACATAGATCCTCCATTCTAGATATCACATGTAGGTCTGTATTCATCACAAGACCTCCACTGATATAACATAGATCCTCCATTCTAGACACCATAGATCTGTATTCATCACAAGACCTCCACTGATATAACATAGATCCTCCATTCTAGATATCACATGTAGGTCTGTATTCATCACAAGACCTCCACTGATATACAGTAACATAGATCCTCCATTCTAGACAACATAGATCTGTATTCATCACAAAACCTCCACTGATATAACATAGATCCTCCATTCTATACATTTTGTTACAGCCTTATTCTAAAATTAATTACATTTTCCCCCCTCCTCAATCTACACACAATACCCCATAACGACAAAGCAAAAACAAGTTTTTAGAAATGTTTTAAAATAAAAAAACTGAAATACCTTATTATTTACATAAGTATTCAGAGCATTTTGCTCTGAGACCAGAAATTGAGTTCAGCTCCATCCTGTTTCCATTGATCATCCTTGAGATGTTTCTACAACTTGATTGGAGTTCACCTGTGGTACATTTAATTGATTGGACATGATTTGGAAAGGTACACACCTGTCTATATAAGGTCCCACAGTTGACAGTTCATGTCAGAGCAAAAACCAAGCCATGAGGAGAAAAGCTCCGAGACACAATAGTGTCGAGGCACAGAACTGGGAAAGGGTACCAAAACATTTCTGCAGCATTGAAGGTCCCCAAGAACCCCAAATTTGGAACCACCAAGACTCTTCCTAGAGCTGGCCGCCCGGCCAAATTGAGCAATCGGGGGAGAAGGGCCTTCGCCAGTGAGGTGACCAAGAAGCCAATGGTCACTCTGTGGAGATGGGAGAACTTTCCAGAAGGACAACCATCTCTGCAGAACTCCACCAATCAGGCCTTCATGGTAGAGTGGCCAGACGGAAGCCACTCCTCAGTAAAAGGCACATGACAGCCCTCTTGGAGTTTGCCAAAAGTCACCTAAAGGACTCTCAGACCACGAGAAACAAGATTCTCTGGTCTGATGAAACCAAGATTGAACTCTTTGGCCTGAATGCCAAGCGTCACGTCTGGAGGAAACCTGGCACCATCTCTACGGTGAAGCATGGTGGTGGTGGCAGCATCATGATTTGGGGATGTTTTTCAGCGGCAGGGATTGGGAGACTAGTCAGGGTCGAGGGAACGATGCATGTAGTTTGTAGCGTGATTCGTTCTGCGTTGTGTACTTTTAATTAGGACGCTGCCACAACTGAAGGTCTGCTGGCTGAATTATTTTTATTTGCCCTGCACACGAAGAGACAACACACATTATGTTAACCCTTGGCGCGGTCCTAGCTCTCAGTCCTAGCTCTCAGTCCTAGCTCTCAGTCCTAGCTCTCAGTCCTAGCTCTCAGTCCTAGCTCTCAGTCCTAGCTCTCAGTCCTAGCTCTCAGTCCTAGCTCTCAGTCCTAGCTCTCAGTCCTAGCTCTCAGTCCTAGCTCTCAGTCCTAGCTCTCAGTCCTAGCTCTCAGTCCTAGCTCTCAGTCCTAGCTCTCAGGCACCTTGCTATGCCGAAGGTCAGGCAAAAGAGAACGTCAAAAGGAAATAACAGGTGCTGTGAGCACACATTCAATGCAAGTAAAATGATACAGAACATAATTCAGACAAAATAAAAGACATACCTGCACACGAAGAGACAACACACATAAAGACATACCTGGACACTGAAAGAATGAACTTCCTGAATGCCCTGTGACATACTGGAGTTCATATATTATATTATATTCTGTATTCAGTAGAGCAGTGAAGTCAGGAGACCCACGTGGTGAAAGCCCAGTACTGTAATGGTGTAATGCCTGTCATATATTATATTATATTCTGTATTCAGTAGAGCAGTGAAGTCAGGAGACCCACGTGGTGAAAGCCCAGTACTGTAATGGTGTAATGCCTGTCATATATTATATTATATTCTGTATTCAGTAGAGCAGTGAAGTCAGGAGACCCACGTGGTGAAAGCCCAGTACTGTAATGGTGTAATGCCTGTTGGTGTGTGTTGTGTGTTCTGTCAACCCATCATGTACTGGATCAGAAACAAAAGATCGTCCAGTTTGAGATGTTGAGAACAGACACCCGCCAGCATTAAACAGGGTGAACTGGGTCGTATCAGGTCCAGAACGGCAGACACCCACCAGAGTTAAACAGGGTGAACTGGGTCGTATCAGGTCCAGAACGGCAGACACCCACCAGAGTTAAACAGGGTGAACTGGGTCGTATCAGGTCCAGAACCCACCAGAGCAGGGTGAACACCCACCAGACACCCACCAGGGTTAAACAGGGTGAACTGGGTCGTATCAGATCCAGAACGGCAGACACCCACCAGAGTTAAACAGGGTGAACTGGGTCATATCAGATCCAGAACGGCAGACACCCACCAGGGTTAAACAGGGTGAACTGGGTCGTATCAGATCCAGAACTAGGACTGGCGTTGTAGCAGGACCGAGGCACGGGTTCTATCAGAACTAGGACTGGCGTTGTAGCAGGACCGAGGCACGGGTTCTATCAGAACTAGGACTGGCGTTGTAGCAGGACCGAGGCACGGGTTCTAACAGAACTAGGACTGGCGTTGTAGCAGGACCGAGGCACAGGTTCTAACAGAACTAGGACTGGCGTTGTAGCAGGACCGAGGCACGGGTTCTAACAGAACTAGGACTGGCGTTGTAGCAGGACCGAGGCACAGGTTCTATCAGAACTAGGGACTGGCGTTGTAGCAGGACCGAGGCACGGGTTCTAACAGACTGGCGTTGTAGCAGGACGGAGGCACGGGTTCTATCAGAACTAGGACTGGCGTTGTAGCAGGACAAAGGCTACAAACGTGTTAATTATTCAACTTCTCGCTGCAGCCGACCAGAAACAAGCCTTTCTGTTCTGTTCTGTTCTACATCTGTGTGTGTGTGTGTGTCTGCGCAGTCTGAGATAAAAACAGTGTATTTGACTGATTTTGAATGAACGAGGACACGTTTCGTCCATTAAAGGAGAGGAAACAGAGGGAGGGAGGCTCTTCTATACACCACACACACACACACACACACACACACACACACACACACACACACACACACACACACACACACACACACACACACACACACACTACATGTGATCTGTTCTGTGTTCAGTCATGTATTCAATGAATGTCATCCCCCAAGAACAAACACTATACAACTCGAGGAGGGGGAGGAGGAAGAGAGGAGGAGAGGAGGAGAGGAGGAAGAGAGGAGAGGAGGAGGAGGAGAGGAGGATGAGGAGGGGGGAGGAGGAGGAGGAGAGGAGGAGAGGAGGAAGAGAGGAGGAGGAGAGGAGGAAGAGAGGAGGAAGAGAGGAGGGGAGGAGGAGAGGAGGAGGAGGGAGGAGAGGAGAGGAGGAGAGGAGGAGGAGAGGAGGAGAGGAAGAGGAAGAGGAGGAGGAAGAGAGGAGAGGAGGAGGAAGAGAGGAGAGGAGGAGGAGAGGAGGAGGAAGACAGGAGGAAGAGAGGAGGAGAGGAGGAGGAAGAGAGGAGAGGAGGAGGAAGAAGAGAGGAGGAGGAGAAGAGGAGGAGAGGAGGGGGAGAGGAGGAGGAGAGGAGGAGGAGAAGAGGAGGAGGGGAGAGGAGGAGAGGAGGAAGAGAGGAGGAGGGGAGAGGAGGAAGAGAGGAGGAGAGGAGGAAGAGAGGAGGAGGAGATGAGGAAGAGAGGAGGAAGAGAGGAGGAGAGGAGGGTTGGAAAAGCAGAGCAAATTGGACAGCTTGTTTCTTCTGAGTGCTTAGTGTGCTACATTCTCTCTCCCTTTCTCTGCCTCTCTCTCTATCTCTACCACTCCGTCTCTCTCTCTCTCTTCCAATCCCTCTCTATGTTTACTCTAGACAAGGCACGAAATCCCCGGGACTCTAGACGTTCCGATTAATCTAGACCAGGCCCTAATCCCCGAGACGTTCTGCTTACTCTAGACCAGGCCCTAATCCCTGGGACGTTCTGTTAACTCTAGACCAGGCCCTAATCCCCGAGACGTTCTGCTTACTCTAGACCAGGCCCTAATCCCCGGGACGTTCTGCTTACTCTAGACCAGGCCCTAATCCCGAGACGTTCTGCTTACACTGGACCAGGCCCTAATCCCCGGGAAATTCTGTTTACTCTAGACCAGGCCGTAATCCCAGGCCGTAATCCTTGGGACGTTCTGATTACTTAATCCCGGGACGTTCTGTTTACTCTAGACCAGGCCATAATCCCCGGGACACTAGATGTTTTGCTTAATCAGGACCAGGCCCTAATCCCGGGACTCTAGACGTTCTGCTTACTATAATATAGATCCAAGATGGCGTAGCAGTCAGACGTCTTGTCGTGTCGTGTCCCTTGTATATATCGTTTTTACATATTTTTCTTCGCATATCTTTTAAAACATTTTGCTAAACCTCAACATCTAAATACTCTCCTGCAACCCGCCTCACCCAATGTAGCGCGGATCTGCTTTTTTTTCTAAAGTATTTATATTTACTTCGGATCCGGAACTCCACAACTGAAGCTAGCCAGCTAGCTACCAGCTATCAGTCAGCAAACCATTGCTAGCGGTCATCAGCTAACCTTTAGCTCTGAAAGCTCTCGCCAGTTCGAACAACGCGACTCTAACCAGAGCATAACGGACCTATTATTTAAATTTTTATTATTTGTATTCACGGATTCCCACCGCAAACGGAACATTCTCATCTGGATCTTCACAACTAGCAAACTAGCTAACCGCAACCCCGGATGATTACTCCTGGCTAGCGTTTCCATCCACTTAGCTTGAAGCTAGCCTGGCCAGAGCTCCTGTGCTACCACCGAAGCATACTCCTGGGCTACAATATCCGGACCCACCACCCAGGTCTATCGATGTCACCGCATGAAGAGGCATAAACAGACTTAACCCCATCGCGATGTCCCCCAAAGGCTTTCTAGCCCTTGCTATCTGCTTGCTTGCTAATTCGGCCTGCTAACTGCTAGCTTGTTTAGCCCCGGTCTGCTAACTGCTAGCTTGTTTAGCCCGGCCTACTGACTGTTAGCTTGTTAGCCTGCTAACTGTCTGAATTGCCGCGTCCCCAGCTAGCCCAACCACTCACTGGACCCATATTTACTTTCTATCTCTTTTCAATTTTTAATTCGATTATACCTCCCGGTAACCTGCCTCACCCAATGTGATACGGAATCGCTATTATTTTTAATTTTTAGAACACATTCAAGAACCTCCAGAAGCCAACCAGCTACAAGCTATTTAGTCATTGTTAGCCACTGCTAGCGGCTTTTACCTTCTGCACAGCCAGACAGTTTTTTTTTTTTTAACCTGGATAATACTCGCCAGTCCAGCCTCCCTGCCACATCCACCGCTGCCCCCTGGACACTGATCACTTGGCTACATAGCTGATGCACTCTGGACTGTCCATTAATCACGGTACTCCATTCTGCTTGTTTATGTTTTATCTGTCGGCCCCAGCCGCACTCAGGCTCTGTGTGTAGTTAATCCGACCCTCCCTGCCTAGTCAACGCCATTTTACCTGCTGTTGTTGTGCTAGCTGATTAGCTGTTGTTGTCTCAACTACTGTTTTAGCTACTGTTTTAGCTAGCTCTCCCAATTCAACACCTGTGATTACTGTATGCCTCGCTGTATGTCTCTCTCAAATGTCAATATGCCTTGTATACTGTTGTTCAGGTTAGTTATCATTGTTTTAGTTTACAATGGAGCCCCTAGTTCCACTCTTCATACCCCTGATACCCCTTTGTCCCACCTCCCACACATGCGGTGACCTCACCCATTACAACCAGCATGTCCAGAGATACAACCTCTCTCATCATCACCCAGTGCCTGGGCTTACCTCCACTGTACCCGCACCCCACCATACCCTTGCGCATTATGCCCTGAATATATTCTACCATGCCCAGAAATCTGCTCCTTTTATTCTTTGTCCCCAACGCTCTAGGCGACCAGTTTTGATAGCCTTTAGCCGCACCCTCATACTACTCCTCCTCTGTTCCGCGGGTGATGTGGAGGTAAACCCAGGCCCTGCATGTCCCCAGGCACCCTCATTTGTTGACTTCTGTGATCGAAAAAGCCTTGGTTTCATGCATGTCAACATCAGAAGCCTCCTCCCTAAGTTTGTTTTACTCACTGCTTTAGCACACTCTGCTAACCCTGATGTCCTTGCCGTGTCTGAATCCTGGCTCAGGAAGGCCACCAAAATTCTGAGATTTCCATACCCAACTATAACATCTTCCGTCAAGATAGAACTGCCAAAGGGGGAGGAGTTGCAGTCTACTGCAGAGATATCCTGCAAAGTAATGTCATACTTTCCAGGTCCATACCCAAACAGTTCGAACTACTAATCTTAAAAATGACCCTCTCCAGAAATAAGTCTCTCACTGTTGCCGCCTGTTACCGACCCCCCTCAGCTCCCAGCTGTGCCCTGGACACCATTTGTGAATTGATCGCCCCCCATCTAGCTTCAGAGTTTGTTCTGTTAGGTGACCTAAACTGGGATATGCTTAACACCCCGGCAGTCCTACAATCTAAGCTATATGCCCTCAATCTCACACAAATCATCAAGGAACCCATCAGGTACAACCCTAAATCTGTAAACAAGGGCACCCTCATTAGACGTCATCCTGACCAACTGGCCTTCTAAATACATCTCCGCCGTCTTCAACCAGGATCTCAGCGATCACTGCCTCATTGCCTGTATCCGCCACGGAGCCGCAGTCAAACGACCACCCTCATCACTGTCAAACGCTCCCTAAAACACTTCTGTGAGCAGGCCTTTCTAATCGACCTGGCCCGGGTATCCTGGAAGGACATTGACCTCATCCTGTCAGTTGAGGATGCCTGGTCATTCTTTAAAAGTAACTTCCTCACCATTTTAGATAAGCATGCTCCTTTCAAAAATGCAGAACTAAGAACAGATATAGCCCTTGGTTTACTCCAGACCTGACTGCCCTCGACCAGCACAAAAACATCCTGTGGCGGACTGCAATAGCATCGAATAGTCCCCGCGATATGCAACTGTTCAGGGAAGTCAGGAACCAATACACACAGTCAGTCAGGAAAGCCAAGGCCAGCTTCTTCAGGCAGAAATTTGCATCCTGTAGCTCTAACTCCAAAAAGTTCTGGGACACTGTGAAGTCCATGGAGAACAAGAGCACCTCCTCCCAGCTGCCCACTGCACTGAGGCTAGGTAACACGGTCACCACCGATAAATCCATGATTATCGGAAACTTCAATAAGCATTTCTCAACGGCTGGCCATGCCTTCCTCCTGGCTACTCCAACCTCGGCCAACAGCTCCGACCCCCCCGCAGCTACTCGCCCAAGCCTCTCCAGGTTCTCCTTTACCCAAATCCAGATAGTCTATGTTCTGAAAGAGCTGCAAAAAACCTGGACCCGTACAAATCAGCTGGGCTTGACAATTTGGACCCTCTATTTCTGAAACTATCCGCCGCCATTGTCACAACCCCTATTACCAGCCTGTTCAACCTCTCTTTCATATCGTCTGAGATCCCCAAGGATTGGAAAGCTGCTGCAGTCATCCCCCTCTTCAAAGGGGGAGACACCCTGGACCCAAACTGTTACAGACCTATATCCATCCTGCCCTGCCTATCTAAGGTCTTCGAAAGCCAAGTCAACAAACAGGTCACTGACCATCTCGAATCACACCGTACCTTCTCCGCTGTGCAATCTGGTTTCCGAGCCGGTCACGGGTGCACCTCAGCCACGCTCAAGGTACTAAACGATATCATAACGGCCATCGATAAAAGACAGTACTGTGCAGCCGTCTTCATCGACCTTGCCAAGGCTGTCGACTCTGTCAATCACCATATTCTTATCGGCAGACTCAGTAGCCTCGGTTTTTCTGATGACTGCCTTGCCTGGTTCACCAACTACTTTGCAGACAGAGTTCAGTGTGTCAAATCGGAGAGCATGCTGTCCGGTCCTCTGGCAGTCTCTATGGGGTGCCACAGGGTTCAATTCTCGGGCCGACTCTTTTCTCTGTATATATCAATGATGTTGCTCTTGCTGCAGGCGATTCCCTGATCCACCTCTAACCAGACGACACCATTCTATATACTTCCGGCCTCTCCTTGGACACTGTGCTATCTAACCTCCAAACGAGCTTCAATGCCATACAACACTCCTTCCGTGGCCTCCAACTGCTCTTAAACGCTAGTAAAACCAAATGCATGCTTTTCAACCGTTCGCTGCCTGCACCCGCACGCCTGACTAGTATCACTAGTAGTTGGTGGTTGAAGATATCCCTCTAGTGGTGTGGGGGCTGTGCTTTGGCAAAGTGGGTGGGGTTATATCCTTCCTGTTTGGCCCTGTCCGGGGTGTCCTCGGATGGGGCCACAGTGTCTCCTGACCCCTCCTGTCTGAGCCTCCAGTATTTATGCTGCAGTAGTTTATGTGTCGGGGGGCTAGGGTCAGTTTGTTATATCTGGAGTACCTCTTCTGTCCTATTCGGTGTCCTGTGTGAATCTAAGTGTGCGTTCTCTAATTCTCTCTTTCTCTCAGAGGACCTGAGCCCTAGGACCATGCCCCAGGACTACCTGACATGATGACTCCTTGCTGTCCCCAGTCCACCTGGCCGTGCTGCTGCTCCAGTTTCAACTGTTCTGCCTTATTATTATTCGACCATGCTGGTCATTTATGAACATTTGAACATCTTGGCCATGTTCTGTTATAATCTCCACCCGGCACAGCCAGAAGAGGACTGGCCACCCCACATAGCCTGGTTCCTCTCTAGGTTTCTTCCTAGGTTTTGGCCTTTCTAGGGAGTTTTTCCTAGCCACCGTGCTTCTACACCTGCATTGCTTGCTGTTTGGGGTTTTAGGCTGGGTTTCTGTACAGCACTTTGAGATATCAGCTGATGTACGAAGGGCTATATAAATACATTTGATTTGATTTGATCACCACCCTGGATGGTTCCGACCTTGAATATGTGGACATCTATAAGTACCTAGGTGTCTGGCTAGACTGTAAACTCTCCTTCCAGACTCATATCAAACATCTCCAATCGAAAATCAAATCTAGAGTCTGCTTTCTATTCCGCAACAAAGCCTCCTTCACTCACGCCGCCAAACTTACCCTAGTAAAACTGACTATCCTACCGATCCTCGACTTCGGCGACGTCATCTACAAAATAACTTCCAACACTCTACTCAGCAAACTGGATGCAGTTTATCACAGTGCCATCCGTTTTGTCACTAAAGCACCTTATACCACCCACCACTGCGACCTGTATGCTCTAGTCGGCTGGCCCTCGCTACATATTCGTCGCCAGACCCACTGGTTCCAGGTCATCTACAAGTCCATGCTAGGTAAAGCTCCGCCTTATCTCAGTTCACTGGTCACGATGGCAACACCCACCCATAGCACGCGCTCCAGCAGGTGTATCTCACTGATCATCCCTAAAGCCAACACCTCATTTGGCCGCCTTTCGTTCCAGTTCTCTGCTGCCTGTGACTGGAACGAATTGCAAAAATGGCTGAAGTTGGAGACTTTTATTTCCCTCACCAACTTCAAACATCTGCTATCTGAGCATACTCATCTCATATGTATATACTGCACTCAATACCATCTACTGTATCTTGCCTATGCCGCTCTGTACCATCACTCACTCATATATCTTTATGTACATATTCTTTATCCCCTTACACTTGTGTCTATAAGGTAGTAGTTTTGGAATTGTTAGCTAGATTACTTGTTGGTTATTACTGCATTGTCGGAACTAGAAGCACAAGCATTTCGCTACACTCGCATTAATTAAAACCTCTTAAGCTTCCCCCTACTTTTCGGAAATTCTGTTAAAAATCGCGCAACATTTTGGCGTCCTGCTACTCAGGCCAGGAATATAGTATATGCATATGATTAGTATGTGTGGATAGAAAACACTCAGACGTTTCCAAAACTGTTTAAATCACGGCTGTGACTATAACAGAACGTCTGTTTCATCGAAAAGCGCAGGAAAATCGGATCACTGGAGATGGAAAAAAGTATCCATGCGCCACTCCCATGAATTGTTAAAGGTGAACCGTAATATATGAGGCCAAGCTTGCAGTACCTACAGCTACCACAGGATCTATAGAGTCTCCTCATTTGAATCTGAATTGATTCTTGGTAGATCCGCCCAAAGGGAACCGATTCTCTCCGACCACCGACCCGAGGCATTGTCTGCCTTTTTCTCCGGACATTTTTCCACACGGCAGGCTATCGAATTTACATCGCCTCCTGATGATTTTTATAGCTTATTAACGTGTAGTTATACCTAAAGTTGCATTAGAAAGGTATTTCGAAGTGTTTTGTAAAAGTTTATCGTCGAATTTTTAACTTTTAAAAATGACGTTACGTTATGAAACGCTCTTTTTTTTCCGTTTTCCACACAGTCTTCATAGATCGATATCTAGGCTATATATGGACCGATTTAATCCAAAAAAAGACCCAGTATTGATTATGGGACATCAAGGTGTGCAAAGAAAGAAGATGGTCAAAGGTAATTAATGTTTTATATTTTATTGTGCGGTTTGTGTAGCGCCGACTATGCTAATTCTTTTGTTTACATCCCCTACGGGTCTTTTGGGGTGTTGCATGCTATCAGATAATAGCTTCTCATGCTTTCGCCGAAAAGCATTTTAAAAATCTGACACGGTGGCTAGATTCACAATGACTGTAGCTTTATTTTAATACCAAACATGTGTATTTTAATGAACGTTTGCGTTTTAACTAATACCATTAGCATATAGCGTCGCGCATGTGCATTTCTAGAGCTCTAGGTGAGACGTCTGCGTCTCAAGTAAGCTCATTAACATCTGCTAACCATGTGTATGTGACAAATAAAATTTGATTTGATTTGATTTGATAACCGATCGCTGCAGCTGTACATAGTCTATTGGTAAATAGCCCACCCATTTTCACCTACCTCATCCCCATACTGTTTTTATTTATTTACTTGCTCTTTTGCACACCAATATCTCTACCTGTACATGACCATCTGATCATTTATCACTCCAGTGTTAATCTGCAAAATTGTAATTATTTGCCTACCTCCTCATGCCTTTTGCACACATTGTATATAGACTCCCCCTTTGTTTTCTACTGTGTTATTGACTTGTTAATTGTTTACTCCATGTGTAACTCTGTGTTGTCTGCTCACACTGCTATGCTTTATCTTCGCCAGGTCACAGTTGCAAATGAGAACTTGTTCTCAACTAGCCTACCTGGTTAAATAAAGGTGAAATAAAAATTTAAAAAAATAGTAGGATGATACCGCTCTGTCTCTGTCTCTATATGACAGCTCCAGTCATATGAGGGGGTGTCCCTCCTAGTAGGATGATACCTCTCTGTCTCTATATGACAGCTCCAGTCATATGAGGGGGGTGTCCCTCCTAGTAGGATGATACCTCTCTGTCTCTATATGACAGCTCCAGTCATATGAGGGGGTGTCCCTCCCAGTAGGATGATACCTCTCTGTCTCTATATGACAGCTCCAGTCATATGAGGGGGTGTCCCTCCCAGTAGGATGATACCTCTCTGTCTCTATATGACAGCTCCAGTCATATGAGGGGGTGTCCCTCCCAGTAGGATGATACCTCTCTGTCTCTATATGACAGCTCCAGTCATATGAGGGGGTGTCCCTCCCAGTAGGATGATACCTCTCTGTCTCTATATGACAGCTCCAGTCATATGAGGGGGTGTCCCTCCCAGTAGGATGATACCTCTCTGTCTCTATATGACAGCTCCAGTCATATGAGGGGGGTGTCCCTCCCAGTAGGATGATACCGCTCTGTCTCTATATGACAGCTCCAGTCATATGAGGGGGTGTCCCTCCCAGTAGGATGATACCTCTCTGTCTCTATATGACAGCTCCAGTCATATGAGGGGGTGTCCCTCCCAGTAGGATGATACCTCTCTGTCTCCTCCTGTCTTTTGCACACAATGCGGTGAAAGAGAGGGGCAGTTGAGGCTGCATCCTGACGAGATTCCGTCGGCGAGAAAATAGACCCCCATCGCCCGCTGTTCTATTGGTGAGCATGGGGTCTTAGGCACTGTATATCAGTGCTGGAGGCATCACTACAGACCCTGGTTCGATTCCAGGCTGTATCGCATGCGGTCTAAGGCATTGTATCTCAGTGCTGGAGGCGTCACTACAGACCCTGGTTCGATTCCAGGCTGTATCGCAGGCGGTCTAAGGCACTGTATCTCAGTGCTGGAGGCGTCACTACAGACCCTGGTACGATTCCAGGCTGTATCGCATGCGGTCTAAGGCATTGTATCTCAGTGCTGGAGGCGTCACTACAGACCCTGGTTCGATTCCAGGCTGTATCGCAGGGGTCTAAGGCACTGTATCTCAGTGCTGGAGGCGTCACTACAGACCCTGGTTCGATTCCAGGCTGTATCGCAGCGCTCTAAGGCACTGCATGTCAGTGCTGGAGACGTCACGACAGAATCCGTTTGACCTCGTTTTTTTTTACCAGCATTTCACCTATGCAACTACATGCGACAAAACCCTCAATCCCCTTTTACTCGACACACAGAGTCACTCAACACGGAAGTGATCAGATGAAGCGGATGCTAAGCTACAGGACTGTTTTGCTATATCACAGACTGGATTCATTCATTCATCATTCTGTGATTCATCCAATGGCATTGAGGAGTCAGTCACATCAGTCACTGGCTTCATTAATAAGTGCATCGATGACGTCATCCCCACAGTGACCGTACGTACATACCCCAACCAGAAGCCATGGGTTACAGGCAACATCCGCACTGAGTTTAAGTGTAGATTTGCCGCTTTTCAAAGAGGACACTAATCCGGGCGCTCATAAGAAATCCCGCTGCGACTTTCTCAACGAGCCATCAAACAGGCAAAGCGTCAAATACATGACTAAGATTGATTCCAGCTCTGACGATATGGCAAAACTATCACGATTTTACAAAGGGATACCCAGCCGCGAGATACCCAGCGACATTTGACCTTTTTTTATTGACTGATGGAGTAATGTAGTACTACCCTTAAAAAAAAGAAGAAGAATCTATTTTTAGAACACAAGCCCTGCACTGCAAAACTAATCTGTGCTTATCTATATACCAACAGTGTACAACAAGGCCTCATTTATCATAACCATTACAGATAATGAATCCTAATTGCTCAATTTCCCCATATATATATTCAGTCGATAAAAAAAATAAAAAAACAAGTGCCATTTTAAGATTCATTTATCGAAGCCGTAACTGGTGATATTATATCGTGGAACACGAACTTAAAAAAAAAAAAAAAAAAAAAGAAGCACTGATCTCAGCGGTGTGGCCCTTGCTTGTAGAGTAGAAGCCTCGGGCTGTGTAATGGCAAAGCCTTGTTTTGTTCATTCAGCAGACGAGACGCTCTTATTTCCCCCTAAGCCCCGTATCACAGTCAAGACACACCTAGTTTAAAGTGAAAAAACACGATGTAATCTTACAGAATGAAAATAGGACTGAATGAAGTATGAAGCGATGAGAATCTACACATCTGGAAAAGGTATTCTCGGAAGAAGAAGAAGAAGAAGAAGAAGAAGAAGAAGAAGAAGAAGGAGTCATTTGAAAACGAGGCTCAATTCTGTTCGAGTTGAAAAGTAAACATTTTCACTGTGTGTTCTTCCTGTTCTTTAAATTACTGCCAGGGAGGAGTAGGACTGAACTCTTCTTTGAGGAGTAGGACTGAGCTCTTCTTTGAGGAGTAGGACTGAACTCTTCTTTGAGGAGTAGGACTGAACTCTTCTTTGAGGAGTAGGACTGAACTCTTCTTTGAGGAGTAGGACTGAACTCTTCTTTGAGGAGTAGGACTGAGCTCTTCTTTGAGGAGTAGGACTGAGCTCTTCTTTGAGGAGTAGGACTGAACTCTTCTTTGAGGAGTAGGACTGAGCTCTTCTTTGAGGAGTAGGACTGAACTCTTCTTTGAGGAGTAGGACTGAGCTCTTCTTTGAGGAGTAGGACTGAGCTCTTCTTTGAGGAGTAGGACTGAGCTCTTCTTTGAGGAGTAGGACTGAGCTCTTCTTTGAGGAGTAGGACTGAGCTCTTCTTTGAGGAGTAGGACTGAGCTCTTCTTTGAGGAGTAGGACTGAGCTCTTCTTTGAGGAGTAGGACTGAGCTCTTCTTTGAGGAGTAGGACTGAACTCTTCTTTGAGGAGTAGTACTGAGCTCTTCTTTGAGGAGTAGGACTGAGCTCTTCTTTGAGGAGTAGGAGTAGGACTGAGCTCTTCTTTGAGGAGTAGGACTGAGCTCTTCTTTGAGGAGTAGGACTGAGCTCTTCTTTGAGGAGTAGGACTGAGCTCTTCTTTGAGGAGTAGGACTGAGCTCTTCTTTGAGGAGTAGGACTGAGCTCTTCTTTGAGGAGTAGGACTGAACTCTTCTTTGAGGAGTAGGACTGAGCTCTTCTTTGAGGAGTAGGACTGAACTCTTCTTTGAGGAGTAGGACTGAGCTCTTCTTTGAGGAGTAGGACTGAGCTCTTCTTTGAGGAGTAGGACTGAGCTCTTCTTTGAGGAGTAGGACTGAACTCTTCTTTGAGGAGTAGGACTGAGCTCTTCTTTGAGGAGTAGGACTGAACTCTTCTTTGAGGAGTAGGACTGAGCTCTTCTTTGAGGAGTAGGACTGAGCTCTTCTTTGAGGAGTAGGACTGAACTCTTCTTTGAGGAGTAGGACTGAGCTCTTCTTTGAGGAGTAGGACTGAGCTCTTCTTTGAGGAGTAGGACTGAGCTCTTCTTTGAGGAGTAGGACTGAGCTCTTCTTTGAGGAGTAGGACTGAGCTCTTCTTTGAGGAGTAGGACTGAGCTCTTCTTTGAGGAGTAGGACTGAGCTCTTAGCAGGTAGTCTAGTGGTTAGAGACAGGTAGTCTGGTGGTTAGAGACAGGTAGTCTAGTGGTTAGAGCAGGTAGTCTAGTGGTTAGAGCAGGTAGTCTAGTGGTTAGAGACAGGTAGTCTAGTGGTTAGAGACAGGTAGTCTAGTGGTTAGAGACAGGTAGTCTGGTGGTTAGAGCAGGTAGTCTAGTGGTTAGAGACAGGTAGTCTAGTGGTTAGAGACAGGTAGTCTAGTGGTTAGAGACAGGTAGTCTAGTGGTTAGAGACAGGTAGTCTAGTGGTTAGAGACAGGTAGTCTAGTGGTTAGAGACAGGTAGTCTAGTGGTTAGAGACAGGTAGTCTGGTGGTTAGAGCAGGTAGTCTAGTGGTTAGAGACAGGTAGTCTAGTGGTTAGAGACAGGTAGTCTAGTGGTTAGAGACAGGTAGTCTAGTGGTTAGAGACAGGTAGTCTAGTGGTTAGAGGCAGGTAGCCTAGTGGTTAGAACAGGTAGCCTAGTGGTTAGAACAGGTAGCCTAGTGGTTAGAGCAGGTAGCCTAGTGGTTAGAGCAGGTAGCCTAGTGGTTAGAGGCAGGTAGCCTAGTGGTTAGAACAGGTAGCCTAGTGGTTAGAACAGGTAGCCTAGTGGTTAGAGCAGGTAGCCTAGTGGTTAGAACAGGTAGCCTAGTGGTTAGAATAGGTAGCCTAGTGGTTAGAGCAGGTAGCCTAGGTTTTAGAACAGGTAGACTAGTGGTTAGAACAGGTAGTCTAGTGGTTAGAGGCAGGTAGCCTAGTGGTTAGAACAGGTAGCCTAGTGGTTAGAACAGGTAGCCTAGTGGTTAGAGCAGGTAGCCTAGTGGTTAGAGCAGGTAGCCTAGTGGTTAGAGACAGGTAGCCTAGTGTTTAGAACAGGTAGCCTAGTAGTTAGAGCAGGTAGCCTAGTGGTTAGAACAGGTAGCCTAGTGGTTAGAGGGGTGGCAGGTAGCCTAGTGGTTAGAGCAGGTAGCCTAGTGGTTAGAGCAGGTAGCCTAGTGGTTAGAGCAGGTAGCCTAATGGTTAGAGGGGTGGCAGGTAGCCTAGTGGTTAGAGCAGGTAGCCTAGTGGTTAGAGCAGGTAGCCTAGTGGTTAGAGCAGGTAGCCTAGTGGTTAGAGGGGTGGCAGGTAGCCTAGTGGTTAGAGCAGGTAGCCTAGTGGTTAGAACAGGTAGCCTAGTGGTTAGAGACAGGTAACCTAGTGGTTAGAGACAGGTAGCCTCGTGGTTAGAGACAGGTAGCCTAGTGGTTAGAGCCAGGTAGCCTAGTGGTTAGAGGGGTGGCAGGTAGCCTAGTGGTTAGAGCAGGTAGCCTAGTGGTTAGAGACAGGTAGCCTAGTGGTTAGAGCCAGGTAGCCTCTTGGTTAGAGCAGGTAGCCTAGTGGTTAGAGCAGGTAGCCTAGTGGTTAGAACAGGTAGCCTAGTGGTTAGAGGGGTGGCAGGTAGCCTAGTGGTTAGAGCAGGTAGCCTAGTGGTTAGAACAGGTAGCCTAGTGGTTAGAGACAGGTAGTCTAGTGGTTAGAGCAGGTAGCCTAGTGGTTAGAGACAGGTAGCCTAGTGGTTAGAGCAGGTAGCCTAGTGGTTAGAGCAGGTAGCCTAGTGGTTAGAGACAGGTAATCTAGTGGTTAGAGCAGGTAGCCTAGTGATTAGAGGGGCGGCAGGTAGCCTAGTGGTTAGAGGGGCGGCAGGTAGCCTAGTGGTTAGAGGGGCGGCAGGTAGCCTAGTGGTTAGAGGGGCGGCAGGTAGCCTAGTGGTTAGAGGGGCGGCAGGTAGCCTAGTGGTTAGAGGGGCGGCAGGTAGCCTAGTGGTTAGAGGGGCGGCAGGTAGCCTAGTGGTTAGAGGGCGGCAGGTAGCCTAGTGGTTAGAGGGGCGGCAGGTAGCCTAGTGGTCAGAGGGGCGGCAGGTAGCCTAGTGGTCAGAGGGGCGGCAGGTAGCCTAGTGGTTAGAGGGGCGGCAGGTAGCCTAGTGGTTAGAGGGGCGGCAGGTAGCCTAGTGGTCAGAGGGGCGGCAGGTAGCCTAGTGGTTAGAGGGGCGGCAGGTAGCCTAGTGGTTAGAACGTTGGACTAGTAACCGGAAGGTTGCTGGATCAAATCCCGAGCTGACAAGGTAAAAATCTGTCGTTCTGCCCCTGAACAGGAAGTTAACCCACTGTTCCTAGGCCGTCATTGAAAATAAGAATTTGTTCTTATTAATAACTGACTTGCCTTGTTAAATAAAATAAATGTAAAAACCCCACCTATTTCTACAATTTCTCTCCTTAAAAACTGATTTTAAAACCTAACTCTAACCACACTATTAACCTTATGCCTAACCTTAAATTAAGTACATTTTTGTTTACATAAAAAAATGTTTTACGATATAGTCAATTCTGACTTTGTGGCTGTGGTAACTAGTGACAACCGCAAATTAACCTAAAACGGAAATCAAACGGATCTCAATTATTCTACAACCATTTGAATACATATTTCCCCAGTCCACTCAACTCGTCCCATTTTGAATTTGTGTATCCCATCAGGTTTTAATAGGTATTTATTTACATAGGTCTAATTGTAGCCTGTGTACCCCATCAAATAGGTCTAATTGGAGCCTGTGTTTCCCATCAAATTGGTTTTAATAGGTATTTATTTACATAGGTCTAATTGTAGCCTGTGTACCCCATCAAATAGGTCTAATTGGAGCCTGTGTTTCCCATCAAATTGGTTTTAATAGGTATTTATTTACGTAGGTCTAATTGTAGCCTGTGTACCCCATCAGATAGGTTTTAATAGGTATTTATTTACATAGGTCTAATTGTAGCTTGTGTATCTCATCAGATTGGTTTTAATTGGTATTTATTTACATAGGTCTAATTGTAGCTTGTGTATCTCATCAGATTGGTTTTAATAGGTATTTATTTACATAGGTCTAATTGTAGCCTGTGTACCCCATCAGGTTTTAATAGGTATTTATTTACGTAGGTCTAATTGTAGGTTGAGTGCAGACTCAGGACCCGTGTGTAAAAGGAAGCTGTCAGAACGCCATGGAGTGAGTGAGACAAGGAGAGGAAAAGGGAATTTATAGGGAGGGAGAAGGACTGTTTGATGCTTGGCTTCGTTTCACATGTACAAACGGAACAGCTAGAGTCAAAGGAATGTTGACTTCAGTATAAAACTGGTTACCAACATTTTAAAAAAATCTTTAGCTGAGAATTGTTTTGTGAAAACTTCCTGACATGCAAGTTTGAAGGGAATGATCCAACTTCCTGTTTGGTGTTCCTCAAGGTTCCGTTTTAGGACCACTATTGTTTCCACTATATATTTTTACCTCTTAGTGATGTAACTTGGATGTAACTCTCACTGCTATGCAGAAGACAAACAGCTGTACATTTCGATAAAATGTGGTGAAGCCCCAAAAATTGCCCTCGCTGGAAGCAAAGTGTTTTCAGACACAAGGAAGTGTCAGGATGGCAGCAAATGTTTTCCTTTTAAACTCAGAGAAAACAGAGATGCTAGGTCCCAAGAAACTGTAACGCTCGTCTGAAGAAGAGGGAGTGGGCCAAAAGTGCAGCGTGGTACGTGTTCATGATGTTAAAACCTCTTGATGCTACCCATCCTGGAAGCAAAGTGTTTTCAGACATAAGTACGTGTTCATGATGTTAATATCTAGAAAAAAAAATAACAAAGAGCAAAAACGACAACGAACAGTTCTGTCAGGGGTAGAAACACAAAACGGAAAACAACTACCCACAAAACACAGCTGAGAAAAAGCTGCCTAAGTATGATTCTCAATCAGACGACAACGATAGACAGCTGCCTCTGATTGAGAACCATACCCGGCCAAACAACAAAGAAATAGAAAACATAGAAATAAAGAAACTAGAATGCCTACCCTAGTCACACCCTGGCCTAACCCAAAATAGAGAATAAAAACCTCTCTATGGCCAGGGCGTGACAGAAACAAAGATATCTGCTGTTGGATCTGACGATTCATCTCAATGGTTTGTACAGTCGTCTCTAAAATGAAACTGAGAAGGAACTCGGCGTTACTCTGGACCCTGATCTGTCTTTTGATGAACATATCAAGACTGTTTCAAGGACAGCTTTTAAAAAAAATCTTCCTAACATTGTAAAACCACAATGCAGAAAAACTAATCCATGCTTTTGTTACTTCTACATTAGACTACTGCAATGCTATACTCTCAGGCTAACTAAATAAACTTCAGCTAGTGCTGAACACGGCTGCTAGAATCATGATCCTGCCGTACATACCTACACGTACGCTACGGTCACAAGACACAGGCCTCCTTACTGCCCCTAGACAGCTGGAGGCAGGGCTTTCTCCTATAGAGCTCCATTTTTATGGGATGGTCAGCCTACCCATGTGAGAGACGCAGACTCGGTCTCAACCTTTAAGTATTTACTGAAGACTCATCTCTTCAGTGGGTCATATGATTGAGTGTAGTCTGAGCCCAGGAGTGTAGTCTGAGCCCAGGAGTGTAGTCTGAGCCCAGGAGTGTAGTCTGAGCCCAGGAGTGTAGTCTGAGCCCAGGAGTGTAGTCTGAGCCCAGGAGTGTAGTCTGAGCCCAGGAGTGTAGTCTGAGCCCAGGAGTGTAGTCTGAGCCCAGGAGTGTGAAGGTGAACAGAAAAGCACTGGAGCAAAGAACCGCCCTTGCTGTCTCTGCCTGGCCGGTTCCCCTCTCTCCCCTGGGATTCTCTCCGTCCGACCCTATTACGGGGGGCTGAGTCACTGGCGCTACTGGTGCTCTTCCACGCCGTCCCTAGGAGGGGTGCGTCACGTCGTGCCAGGCTTTTTTCACTATACTCAACTTGAGTGGGTTGAGTCACTGACGTGATCTTCATGTCCGGTTCGGCGCCCCCTCGAGCTCGTGCCGTAGGAGGAGATCTTTGTGGGCTGTACTCAGCCTTGTCTCAGGGTAGTAAATTGGTGGTCTGTTGATATCCCTCTAGTGGTGTGGGGGCTGTGCTCCGGGGTATCGTCGGACAGGGTCACGGTATCCCCCAACCCCCAAACTGTCTCAGCTTCCAGTATCTTTGCTGCAATAGTCTATGTGCCGGGGGCTACGGTCAGTCTGTCCAATCTGGTGCAATTCTCCTGTCTTATCTGATGTCCTGTGTGAACTTAAGTATGATACCTCTAATTCTCCCATCGCTCTCTCTCTCTCTCTCTCTCTCTCTCTCTCTCTCTCTCTCTCTCTCTCTCCTGTCTCTCTCTCTCTTCTGTCTCGTCTCTCGTCACTCATCTCTCTCTCTCTCTCTCTCTCTCTCTCTCTCTCTCTCTCTCTCCTCCCTCTCTCTCTCTCTCTCTCTCTCTCTGTCTCTCTCTCTCTCCTGTCCCTCTCTCTCTCCTGTCCCTCTCTCTCTCTCTGTCCCTCTCTCTCTCTCTCTCCTGTCCCTCTCTCTCTCCTGTCCCTCTCTCTCTCTCTCTCTCTCTCTCCAGTCTCTCTCCTGTCCCTCTCTCTCCCTCTCTCTCCTGTCCCTCTCTCTCTCCCTGTCCCTCTCTCTCTCCTGTCCTCTCTCTCCCTCTCTCTCTGTCCCTCTCTCTCTCCTGTCCCTCTCTCTCTCTGTCCCTCTCTCCCTCTCTCTCTCTCTGTCTCCTCTCTCTCCTGTCCTCTCTCTCTCTCTCTCTCTCTGTCTCTCTCTCTCTCCTGTCCCTCTCTCTCCTGTCCCTCTCTCTCCTGTCTCATCACTCTCTCTCTCTGTCCTCTCTCTCTTTCTCCTGTCTCAGCACTACCTGACCTGATGACTCCTGGCTGTCCACCTGGTTGTGTTGCTACTCCAGTTTCTGCTATTTTCCCTGTGGCTGTGGATCCCTGACCTGTTCACCAGACGTGCAAGAGAGAGAGGGAGGCAGAGCGAGAGAGAGGGAGAGAACCATAGAACTCGAGAACAGTAGAACCGTGGAACTAGATAACAGCAGAACCGTGGAACTCTAGAACAGCAGAACCGTGGAACTAGAGAACAGCAGAACTGTGGAACTAAAGAACAGCAGAACCATGGAATTAGAGAACAGCAGAACCGTGGAACTAGAGAACAGCAGAACCGTGGAACTAGAGAACAGCAGAACCGTGGAACTAGAGAACAGCAGAACCATGGAACTAGAGAACAGCAGAACTGTGGAACTAGAGAACAGCAGAACCGTGGAATTAGAGAACAGCAGAACCGTGGATTTAGAGAACAGCAGAACTGTGGAACTAGAGAACACGCAGAACCGTGAAACTAGAGAACAGCAGAACCATGGAACAGCAGAACCATGGAACTAGAGAACAGCAGGACAATGGAACTAGAGAAAAACAGAACCATGGAACTAGAGAACAGCAGAACCATGGTATTAGAGAACACGCAGAACCGTGGAACTAGAGAACAGTAGATCCATGGTACTAGAGAACAGCAGAACCATGGAACTAGAGAACATCAGAACCGTGGAACTAGAGAACAGCAGAACCATGGAACTAGAAAACACGCAGAACCATGAAACTGGAGAACAGCGGAACCATGGAACTAGAGACAGGCATAACCGTGGAACTAGAGAACAGCAGAACCAGGGAACTAGAGAACAGCAGAACCGTGGAACTAGATAACAGTAGAACTGTTGAACTCTAGAACAGCAGAACCGTGGAACTAGAGAACAGCAGAACTGTGGAACTAAAGAACAGCAGAACCATGGAATTAGAGAACAGCAGAATCATGGAACTAGAGAACAGCAGAACTGTGGAACTAGAGAACAGGAGAACTGTGGAACTAGAGAACAGCAGAACCGTGGAACTAGAGAACAGCAGAACCGTGGAACTAGAGAACAGCAGAACCGTGGAACTAGAGAACAGCAGAACCGTGGAACTAGAGAACAGCAAAACCGTGGAACTAGAGAACAGCAGAACAGTGGAACTAGAGAACCAACAGAACCGTGGAACTAGAGAACATCAGAACCGTGGAACTAGAGAACAGCAGAACCGTGGAACTAGAGAACAGCAGAACCATGGAACTAGAGAACAGAACAGAACCATGGGAACTAGAGAACAGCAGAACCGTGGAACTAGAGAACAGGAGAACTGTGGAACTAGAGAACAGCAGAACCATGGAACTAGAGAACAGCAGAACTGTGGAACTAGAGAACAGCAGAACCGTGGAATTAGAGAACAGCAGAACCGTGGATTTAGAGAACAGCAGAACTGTGGAACTAGAGAACAGCAGAACCGTGAAACTAGAGAACAGCAGAACCATGGAACAGCAGAACCATGGAACTAGAGAACAGCAGGACAATGGAACTAGAGAAAAACAGAACCATGGAACTAGAGAACAGCAGAACCATGGTATTAGAGAAAACACGCAGAACCGTGGAACTAGAGAACAGCAGATCCATGGTACTAGAGAACAGCAGAACCGTGGAACTAGAGAACATCAGAACCGTGGAACTAGAGAACAGCAGAACCATGGAACTAGAAAACACGCAGAACCATGAAACTGGAGAACAGCGGAACCATGGAACTAGAGACAGGCATAACCGTGGAACTAGAGAACAGCAGAACCAGGGAACTAGAGAACAGCAGAACCGTGGAACTAGATAACAGTAGAACTGTTGAACTCTAGAACAGCAGAACCGTGGAACTAGAGAACAGCAGAACTGTGGAACTAAAGAACAGCAGAACCATGGAATTAGAGAACAGCAGAATCATGGAACTAGAGAACAGCAGAACTGTGGAACTAGAGAACAGGAGAACTGTGGAACTAGAGAACAGCAGAACCGTGGAACTGAGAACAGCAGAACCGAACTAGAGAACAGAACCGTGGAACTAGAGAACAGCAGAACTGTGGAACTAGAGAACAGCAGAACCGTGGAACTAGAGAACAGCAAAACCGTGGAACTAGAGAACAGCAGAACAGTGGAACTAGAGAACAACAGAACCGTGGAACTAGAGAACATCAGAACCGTGGAACTAGAGAACAGCAGAATCGTGGAACTAGAGAACAGCAGAACCTTGGAACTTGAGAACAGCAGAACCGTGGAACTAGAGAACAGCAGAACCATGGAACTAGAGAACAGCAGAACCGTGGAACTAGAGAACAACAGAACCGTGGAACTAGAGAACAGCAGAACCATGGAACTGAGAACAACAGAACCATGGAACTAGAGAACAGCATAACTGTGGAACTAGAGAACAGCAGAACCGTGGAACTAAAGAACAGCAGAACCGTGGAACTAGAGAACAGCAGAACCATGGAACTAGAGAACAGCAGAACCATGGAACTAGAGAACAGCAGAACCATGGTACTAGAGAACACGCAGAACCATGGAACTAGAGAACAGCAGAACCATGGAACTAGAGAACAGCAGAACAGAACTAGACAACAGCAGAACCGTGGAACTAGAGAACAGCAGAACCGTGGAACTAGAGAACAGCAGAACCATGGAACTAGAGAACCCGCAGAACTAGACAACAGCAGAACCGTGGAACTAGAGAACAGCAGAACCATGGAACTAGAGAACAGCAGAACTGTGGAACTAGAGAACAGCAGAACCATGGAACTAGAGAACAACAGAACCGTGGAACTAGAGAACAGCAGAACCATGGAACTAGAGAACAGCAGAACCATGGAACTAGAGAACAGCAGAACCGGAACTAGAGAACAGCAGAACCATGGAACTAGAAAACAGCAGAACCATGGAACTAGAGAACAGCAGAACCATGGAACTAGAGAACAACAGAACCATGGAACTAAAGAACAGCAGAACTATGGAATTAGAGAACAGCAGAACCATTGAACTAGAGAACAGCAGAACCGTGGAACTAGAGAACAGCAGAACCGTGGAACTAGAGAACAGCAGAACCATGGAACAGCAGAACCATGGAACAGCAGAACCATGGAACTAGAGAACAGCAGAACTATGGAACTAGAGAACAGCAGAACTATGGAACTAGAGAACAGCAGAACCGTGGAACTAGAGAACAGCAGAACCATGGAACTAGAGAACAGCAGAACCGTGGAACTAGAGAACAGCAGAACCGTGGAACTAGAGAACAGCAGAACCATGGAACTAGAGAACAGCATGGAACAGCAGAACCATGGAACTAGAGAACAGCAGAACTGGAACTAGAGAACAGCAGAACTATGGAACTAGAGAACAGCAGAACCGTGGAACTAGAGAACAGCAGAACCATGGAACTAGAGAACAGCAGAACTGTGGAACTAGAGAACAGCAGAACCGTGGAACTAAAGAACAGCAGAACTATGGAATTAGAGAACAGCAGAACCATGGAACTAGAGAACAGCAGAACCGTGGAACTAGAGAACAGCAGAACCGTGGAACTAGAGAACAGCAGAACCAACTGGAACAGCAGAACCATGGAACTAGAGCAGAACCATGGAACTAGAGAACAGCAGAACTATGGAACTAGAGAACAGCAGAACTATGGAACTAGAGAACAGCAGAACCGTGGAACTAGAGAACAGCAGAACCATGGAACTAGAGAACAGCAGAACCGTGGAACTAGAGAACAGCAGAACCGTGGAACTAAAGAACAGCAGAACTATGGAATTAGAGAACAGCAGAACCATGGAACTAGAGAACAGCAGAACCGTGGAACTAGAGAACAGCAGAACTGTGGAACTAGAGAACAGCAGAACCATGGAACTAGCAGAACCATGGAACAGCAGAACCATGGAACTAGAGAACAGCAGAACTATGGAACTAGAGAACAGCAGAACCGTGGAACTAGAGAACAGCAGAACCATGGAACTAGAGAACACGCAGAACCATGGAACTAGAGAACAGCAGAACCATGGAACTAGAGAACAGCAGAACTGTGGAACTAGAGAACAGCAGAACCGTGGAACTAGAGAACAGCAGAACCGTGGAACTAGAGAACAGCAGAACCGTGGAACTAGAGAACAGCAGAACCATGGAACTAGAGAACAGCAGAACTGTGAAACTAGAGAACAGCAGAACCATGAAAGAGAACAGCAGAACCATGGAACTAGAGAACATGCAGAACCGTGGAACTAGAGAACAGAAGAACCGTGGAACTAGAGAACAGCAGAACCATGGAACTAGAGAACATCAGAACCGTGGAACTAGAGAACAGCAGAACCGTGGAACTAAAGCACAGCAGAACTATGGAATTAGAGAACAGCAGAACCATGGAACTAGAGAACAGCAGAACCGTGGAACTAGAGAACAGCAGAACTGTGGAACTAGAGAACAGCAGAACCATGGAAAAGCAGAACCATGGAACAGCAGAACCATGGAACTAGAGAACAGCAGAACTATGGAACTAGAGAACAGCAGCAGAACCGTGGAACTGGAGAAGAGCAGAACCATGGAACTAGAGAACACGCAGAACCATGGAACTAGAGAACAGCAGAACCGTGGAACTAAAGCACAGCAGAACTGTGGAACTAGAGAACAGCAGAACCGTGGAACTAGAGAACAACAGAACCGTGGAACTAGAGAACAGCAGAACCGTGGAACTAGAGAAGAGCAGAACCATGGAACTAGAGAACACGCAGAACTGTGAAACTAGAGAACAGCAGAACCATGAAACAGCAGAACCATGGTATTAGAGAACAGCAAAACCGTGGAACTAGAGAACAGAAGAACTGTGGAACTCGAGAACAGCAGAAACATGGAACTAGAGAACACGCAGAACCGTGGAACTAGAGAACAGTAGAACCATGAAACTAGAGAACAGCAGAACCGTGGAACTGGAGAACAGCAGAACCATGGAACTAGAGAACTCAGAACCATGGAACTAGAGAACTCGCAGAACCATGGAACTAGAGAACAGCAGAACCATGGAACTAGAGAACACGCAGAACCATGAAACTAGAGAACAGCAGAACCGTGGAACTAGAGAACAGCAGAACCATGGAACTAGAGAAAAGCAGAACCATGGAACTAGAGAACAGCAGAACCGTGGTACTAGAGAACAGCAGAACCGTGGAACTAGAGAACAGCAGAACCATGGTACTAGAGGATAGCAGAACCGTGGAACTAGAGAACAGCAGAACCATGGTACTAGAGAACAGCAGAACTGCGGAACTAGAGAACCTCAGAACCGCGGAACTAGAGAACATATATCTAATAGACAGAGAGCCACACTGTCTCACCCATACAGTGTCCTGTCCTGCTAGTCTAGATCTATATCTAATAGACAGAGAGACACACGGTCTCACCCATACAGTGTCCTGTCCTGCTAGTCTAGATCTATATCTAATAGACAGAGAGACACACGGTCCCACCCATACAGTGTCCTGTCCTGCTAGTCTAGATCTATATCTAATAGACAGAGAGACACACGGTCTCACCCATACAGGGTCCTGTCCTGCTAGTCTCGATCTATATCTAATAGACAGAGAGACACACTGTCTCACCCATACAGTGTCCTGTCCTGCTAGTCTAGATCTATATCTAATAGACAGAGAGACACACTGTCTCACCCATACAGGGTCCTGTCCTGCTAATCTAGATCTATATCTAATAGACAGAGAGACACACTGTCTCACCCATACACGGTCCTGTCCTGCTAGTCTAGATCTATATCTAATAGACAGAGAGACGCACTGTCTCACCCATACAGGGTCCTGTCCTGCTAGTCTAGATCTATATCTAATAGACAGAGAGACAGAACCTGAATAGTAGAACACACCAGACCCTAACCTCCCAGGGGCCTGACCTCCAAAGGGCCCTAATCTCCAAAGGGCCCTAACCTCCAAAGGGCCCTAACCTCCATGGGCCTGACCTCTAGGGGCCCTAACCTCCATGGGCCTGACTTCCAGGGGGCCTGACCTCCAGGGGACCCTGACCTCCAGGGGCCCCTGACCTCCAGGGGCCCTGACCTCCAGGAGGGTCTGACCTCCAGGGGCCCTGACCTCCAGTGTCCCTGACCTCCAGTGTCCCTGACCTCCAGGGGCCTGACCTCCAGGAGGGTCTGACCTCCAGGGGCCTGACCTCCAGGGGCCCTGACCTCCAGGGGCCGTGACTTCCAGGGGGCCCCCATTGATTTTGTAACACTCTCACTCAGATATCATTAACATGGCATAAGACATGGCAAAATCTCCACCCCATGGCAAAATGTGTAGATTTGAAGAAAAAAAAACACGATTTAAAACTGAAACATATTCTATATGCCCCATGGCAAAAGGCTAGGGCCGGCCCTGAGTCAGTTACCCAAACAACGCAGGGCCCCCCCAGTTACCCACATGGGCCCCCTTACCTCCTCTCCCCACCCATCTGATGATTAGCAGAGTGGTAACAGGCCATCTACACTCATTGAGAGCAGCTCATTTGGTTGGAGAGTGCAGTCAAAAATATATTGATTTCAATTGTATAGATTTAATATCTTCTCTTCATCAAGATCACCCTGGGGGCTTGGGCCCCGGAAAGCCCCTGCATTAATCAGGCCCTGCCCCTCCTCTCTCTCTCTTACCTTCCTCTTGACCACAGACCACCCTCCCTCCCCCCTCTCTCTCTTACCTACCAGAGAGCAGGTTGACCACAGACCACCCTCCCTCCCCTCTCTCTCTCTCTTACCTACCAGAGAGCAGGTTGACCACAGAACACCCTCCCTCCCCTCTCTCTCTCTCTTACCTACCAGAGAGCAGGTTGACCACAGACCACCCTCCCTCCCCTCTGTCTCTCTCTTACCTACCAGAGAGCAGGTTGACCACAGACCACCCTCCCTCCCCTCTCTCTCTCTTACCTACCAGAGAGCAGGTTGACCACAGACCACCCTCCCTCCCCTCTCTCTCTCTTACCTACCAGAGAGCAGGTTGACCACAGACCACCCTCCCTCCCCTCTCTCTCTCTTACCTACCAGAGAGCAGGTTGACCACAGACCACCCTCCCTCCCCTCTCTCTCTCTTACCTACCAGAGAGCAGGTTGACCACAGACCACCCTCCCTCCCCTCTCTCTCTCTTACCTACCAGAGAGCAGGTTGACCACAGACCACCCTCCCTCCCCCTCTCTCTCTCTTACCTACCAGAGAGCAGGTTGACCACAGACCACCCTCCCTCCCCTCTCTCTCTCTTACCTACCATAGAGCAGGTTGACCACAGACCACCCTCCCTCCCCTCTCTCTCTCTTACCTACCAGAGAGCAGGTTGACCACAGACCACCCTCCCTCCCCTCTCTCTCTCTTACCTACCATAGAGCAGGTTGACCACAGACCACCCTCCCTCCCCTCTCTCTCTCTTACCTTCCAGACAGCAGGTTGACCACAGACCACCCTCCCTCCCTCTCTCTCTCTCTTACCTACCAGAGCAGGTTGACCACAGACCACCCTCCCTCCCCTCTCTCTCTCTCTTACCTTCCAGACAGCAGGTTAGCCACAGACCACCTCTCTCTCTCTCTCTCTCTCTCTCTCTCTCTCTCTCTCTCTCTCTCTCTCTCTCTCTCTCTCTCTCTCTCTCTCTCTCTCTCTCTCTCTCTCTCTCTCTCTCTCTCTCTCTCTCTCTCTCTCTCTCTCTCTCTCTCTCTCTCTCTCTCTCTCTCTCTCTCTCTCTCTCTCTCTTTACCTTCCAGACAGCAGGTTCGCCACAGACCAGAGTGAGTCATCACCTCTTCGTTCTTCCGGCTTGTGTCGTTGTCATTGGTGCTTTTGCTTTTGCACGTCCCTCGTGAGTACAGCCAGTAATCGGTCCCGACCGCTATCGTCATGAGGCTGAAGGCGGCGAAAGCCCCCACGGTGGTCACCAGCATCTGGACGCCCGGTCACACATCAACATCTTCATTGACGGTTTTGAGTATCTCACGTCACGAGACAGCTTACTTACTGAGAAAAAACCGATGTCATTTACATTTAAAGAGAAGGGAAAGGAAGAGCGAGGTAGATGTAGAGAGCAGAGAGAGAGAGAGAGAGAGAGAGAGAGAGAGAGAGAGAGAGAGAGAAGAGAGAGAGAGAGAGAGAGAGAGAGAGAGAGAGAGAGAGAGAGAGAGAGAGAGAGAGAGAGAGAGAGAGAGAGAGAGAGAGAGAGAGAGAGAGAGAGACAGAGAGAGAGAGAGAGAGAGAGAGAGAGAGAGAGAGAGAGAGAGAGAGAGAGAGAGAGAGAGAGAGAGAGAGAAGAGAGAGAGAGAGAGAGAGAGAGAGAGAGAGAGAGAGAGAGAGAGAGAGAGAGAGAGAGAGAGAGAGAAAGAGAAGGCTAGGGGCTTCACTGATCAAGCCGGGTCGTTTTAACGACCACTGGCTCAAGACTCCACCACAGACTAGACTGGCGGCAGCGGTGACGCCACATATTTCTCTTATTTCTCTTCTTCTTCTTGGAATCTCCTGGTGAAATCCAGGGCTAGGCTGGTCTGCGTCCCTGTCAGCTACCCGATCCGCCTCTCCCTCTTTCCCCGTTCAGTCTCCTTTCAGCTACCCGATCCCCTCTTTCCCCCGCCTCCTTTCAGCTACCCGATCCGCCTCTCCCTCTTTCCCCGGTTCAGTCTCCTTTCAGCTACCCGATCCGCCTCTCCCTCTTTCCCCGGTTCAGTCTCCTTTCAGCTCAACTTCTCCAACCAGCCTCTCCAGACCTAACGTCCGTTTAACGTCCACAGCGGCGGAATGACTCCATCTTCATCCGTCTAATAACACAACAAACAACAACAGCAACACCATTGAGATGTATTTTTGAAATTTTATTTAATTTTATAATATTTTAATTGGTAATTTTTGATTACACTATCAATAATCTATCTGTCACATACGTACACGCGTAATGCATAGACTAAACAACTCACCGATTGAATCCTTGACGGCTGTGGATTGAAACGCTCCCCTCCTCCTCTAAAGATTTCATTCACGTTAGTCAGGCAGACAGACAGTCAGTCAGACAGGCGGGAAGACGGTTCAGTTCCACTCGTCTCTTAGGTATTCCGGTAACGTCCTCCTCCTTCCTGAATGAACGAGCGCCTTTTCTATCTCCCGGTATGAGAGAAAAAGCAAGTACACATCCGACCGTTAGCCTGCCTCTGTTGTTGTTGTTGTTGACACGCTGACATTTTTCTTGGATATCCCCTCCAATTCAGAGCGAACACACTCCACACACTCATACACACTCATACAGACCCATAGCCAGCTACATACAAACACATAAAGCGGTTTAGCCGAAACACCGACACAAACAACACGGCACTTACACGCTCTCTCCTCTCTCTTTTGCGCCCTCACTCACTCACACACCTGCACCGAAAAGCACAAATTAAAAAAAATATATATATCCCGTTTTTCAAACCCGGTTTGTTTTCTGAAATCTCAATGTTTTAGTCCTGTCCAGTCTAGTGAGCTGACCCTAACAGCGGTGAAAGCGTAAACGGAAGTCAATCTGGAGGTTTAAAAAAAACAAAACAACGGTAGGTGGGCGCCTGGCTGCTCCTCTCCGTGAAACGTGCCGGTGAAACAGATGACAGCCAGCCAGCCCCACGCTCCCCAGCCGCTACCGGGTGTCAAACACCGCCCACGGATCGCTTTGTGGGGAGACTGTGATGCGTTGCTGTGTTGTTGCCACGTAGTTGTCGCGTTCAGAACGGCTGCTGTCCATGGTGCTGAACGGAGGGGATTCTGTTTGGCACACCTGACTGTTTCTCACTGACTGTCTGCTCCTAACCTGACTGTTTCTCACTGACTGCCTGCTCCTAACCTGACTGTTTATCCCTGGACTGCCTGCTCATAACCTGGCTGTTTATCCCTGGACTGCCTGCTCATAACCTGGCTGTTTCTACCTGACTGTTTCTACCTGACTGTTTCTCCCTGACTGCCTGCTCCTAACCTGACTGTTTATCCCTGACTGCCTGCTCCTAACCTGACTGTTTCTCCATGACTGCCTGCTCCTAACCTGACTGTTTCTCACTGACTGCCTGCTCCTAACCAGACTGTTTCTCCCTGACTGCCTGCTCCTAACCTGACTGTTTATCACTGACTGTCTGCTCCTAACCTGACTGTTTCTCACTGACTGCCTGCTCCTAACCAGACTGTTTCTCCCTGACTGCCTGCTCCTAACCTGACTATTTATCACTGACTGCCTGCTCCTAACCTGACTGTTTCTCACTGACTGCCTGCTCCTAACCTGACTGTTTCACCTTGACTGCCTGCTCCTAACCAGACTGTTTCACCATGACTGCCTGCTCCTAACCTGACTGATTCTCACTGACTGCCTGCTCCTAACCAGACTGTTTCTCCCTGACTGCCTGCTCCTAACCTGACTGTTTAACACTGACTGCCTGCTCCTAACCTGACTGTTTCTCACTGACTGCCTGCTCCTAACCTGACTGTTTCACCCTGACTGCCTGCTCCTAACCAGACTGTTTCACCCTGACTGCCTGCTCCTAACCTGACTGTTTCTCCCTGACTGCCTGCTCCTAAACTGACTGTTTCACCCTGACTGCCTGCTCCTAACCTGACTGTTTCTACCTGACTGTTTCAACCTGACTGCCTGCTCCTAACCAGACTGTTTCACCCTGACTGCCTGCTCTTAACCTGACTGTTTCTCCCTGACCTCCTGCTCTTAACCTGACTGTTTCTCCCTGACTGCCTGCTCTTAACCTGACTGTTTCTCCCTGACTGCCTGCTCCTAACCTGACTGTTTCTCCCTGACTGCCTGCTCCTAACCTGACTGTTTCTCCCTGACCTCCTGCTCTTAACCTGACTGTTTCTCCCTTACTGCCTGCTCCTAACCTGACTGTTTCTCCCTGACTGCCTGTTCCTAACCTGACTGTTTCTCCCTGACTGCCTGCTCCTAATCTGACTGTTTCTCCCTGACTGCCTGCTACTAACCTGACTGTTGTATGTGTGTGTGTGTGAGACACAGTGTGTGTGTGTGCGCGTGTGTGTGTGTGTGTGTGAGAGACACAGTGTGTGTGTGCGTGTGTGTGTGTGTGTGTGTGTGAGAGACAGTGTGTCTGTGTGTGAGAGACACCGTGTGTGTGTGTCTCCACTGCGCTGTTTAGGCGAAAGGGAGAGAGAGACAGAGGGGAGAGAGAGAGAGAGAAGGGAGGAGAGAGAGAGAGAGAGAGAGAAAGGAGAAACAGAGAGAGAGAGTGTGAAAGGGAGAGAGAGAGCGAGAGAGAGAGAGCGAGAGAGAGAGAGAGAGGAGGAGAGAGAGAGACAGAGAGAGAGAGAGAGAGAAAGAGAGAGAGAGAGAGAGATGGGCACCAAGCGAGGCGTGAAGAATCAGCGCCCAGAGAGTAGAACCTTACTTAAAGAGGCAGAGGCCCATTTTAATGATACCTCTTCACTCCTGCTACATACTGCTTTACAGACTGCTAACCACGCTGCTACCAGAGGGTTTTATACTGCCTTACAGACTGCTAACCACGCTGCTGCCAGAGGGTTTATTACTGCCTTACAGACTGCTAACCACGCTGCTACCAGAGGGTTTTATACTGCCTTACAGACTGCTAACCACGCTGCTACCACAGGGTTTTATACTGCCTTACAGACTGCTAACCACGCTGCTACCAGAGGGTTTTATACTGCCTTACAGACTGCTAACTACTGCCAGAGGGTTTTATACTGCCTAACAGACTGCTAACCACGCTGCTACCAGAGGGTTTTATACTGCCTTACAGACTGCTAACTGCTGCCAGAGGGTTTAATACTGCCTTACAGACTGCTAACCACGCTGCTACCAGAGGGTTTTATACTGCCTTACAGACTGCTAACTACTGCCAGAGGGTTTTATACTGCCTAACAGACTGCTAACCATGCTGCTACCAGAGGGTTTTATACTGCCTTACAGACTGCTAACTACTGCCAGAGGGTTTTATACTGCCTTACAGACTGCAAACCATGCTGCTACCAGAGGGTTTTATACTGCCATACAGACTGCTAACCACGCTGCTACCAGAGGGTTTTATACTGCCTTACAGACTGCTAACCACGCTGCTACCAGAGGGTTTTATACTGCCTCACAGACTGCTAACCACACTGCTACCAGAGGGTTTTATACTGCCTTACAGACTGCTAACCACGCTGCTACCAGAGGGTTTTATACTGCCAGACTGCTAACCATGCTGCTACCAGAGGGTTTTATACTGCCTTACAGACTGCTAACTACTGCCAGAGGGTTTTATACTGCCTTACAGACTGCTAACCACGCTGCTACCAGAGGGTTTTATACTGCCTTACAGACTGCTAACCACGCTGCTACCAGAGGGTTTTATACTGCCTTACAGACTGCTAACCACACTGATACCAGAGGGTTTTATACTGCCTTACAGACTGCTAACCACACTGCTGCCAGAGGGTTTTATACTGCCTTACAGACTGCTAACCACGCTGCTACCAGAGGGTTTTATACTGCCTTACAGACTGCTAACCACGCTGCTGCCAGAGGGTTTTATTACTGCCTTACAGACTGCTAACCACTCTGCTGCCAGAGGGTTTTATACTGCCTTACAGACTGCTAACTACTGCCATAGGGTTTTATACTGCCTCACAGACTGCTAACCACGCTGCTACCAGAGGGTTTTATACTGCCTTACAGACTGCTAACCACTCTGCTGCCAGAGGGTTTTATACTGCCTTACAGACTGCTAACCACGCTGCTGCCAGAGGGTTTTATACTGCCTTAGAGACTGCTAACCACGCTGCTACCAGAGGGTTTTATACTGCCTCACAGACTGATAACCACACTGCTACAAGAGGGTTTTATACTGCCTTACAGACTGCTAACCACGCTGCTACCAGAGGATTTTATACTGCCTTACAGACTGCTAACTACTGCCAGAGGGTTTTATACTGCCTTACAGACTGCTAACCATTCTGCTACCAGAGGGTTTTATTCTGCCTTACAGACTGCTAACCACGCTGCTGCCAGAGGGTTTTATACTGCCTTACAGACTGCTAACCACACTGATACCAGAGGGTTTTATACTGCCTTACAGACTGCTAACCACGCTGCTACCAGAAGGTTTTATACTGCCTTACAGACTGCTAACCACTCTGCTGCCAGAGGGTTTTATACTGCCTTACAGACTGCTAACCACGCTGCTGCCAGAGGGTTTTATACTGCCTTAGAGACTGCTAACCACGCTGCTACCAGAGGATTTTATACTGCCTTACAGACTGCTAACTACTGCCAGAGGGTTTTATACTGCCTTACAGACTGCTAACCACGCTGCTACCAGAGGGTTTATATACTGCCTTACAGACTGCTAACCACGCTGCTGCCAGAAGGTTTTATACTGCCTTACAGACTGCTAACCACTCTGCTGCCAGAGGGTTTTAAACTGCCTTACAGACAGGGGGTTTTATACTGCCTCACAGACTGCTAACCACGCTGCTACCAGAGGGTTTTATACTGCCTTACAGACTGCTAACCACTCTGCTGCCAGAGGGTTTTATACTGCCTTACAGACTGCTAACCACGCTGCTGCCAGAGGGTTTTATACTGCCTTAGAGACTGCTAACCACGCTGCTACCAGAGGTTTTATACTGCCTTACAGACTGCTAACCACACTGCTACCAGAGGGTTTTATACTGCCTTACAGACTGCTAACCACGCTGCTACCAGAGGATTTTATACTGCCTTACAGACTGCTAACTGCTACGCTGCTGCCAGAGGGTTTTATTCTGCCTTACAGACTGCTAACCACGCTGCTGCCAGAGGGTTTATACTGCCTTACAGACTGCTAACCACGCTGCTGCCAGAGGGTTTTATACTGCCTTACAGACTGCTAACCACGCTGCTGCCAGAAGGTTTTATACTGCCTTACAGACTGCTAACCACTCTGCTGCCAGAGGGTTTTATACTGCCTTACAGACTGCTAACCACGCTGCTGCCAGAGGGTTTTAGACTGCTAACCACGCTGCTACCAGAGGGTTTTATACTGCCTTACAGACCTAACTACTGCCAGAGGGTTTTATACTGCCTTACAGACTGCTAACCACGCTGCTACCAGAGGGTTTATACTGCCTTACAGACTGCTAACCACGCTGCTGCCAGAAGGTTTATTACTGCCTTACAGACTGCAACCACGCTGCTGCCAGAGGGTTTATTACTGCCTTACAGACTGCTAACCACTCTGCTGCCACGCTGCTAACTACTGCCATAGGGTTTTATACTGCCTCACAGACTGCTAACTACTGCTACAGAGGGTTTTATACTGCCTTACAGACTGCTAACCACGCTGCTGCCAGAGGTTTTATTACTGCCTTACAGACTGCTAACCACGCTGCTGCCAGAAGGTTTTATACTGCCTTACAGACTGCTAACCACTCTGCTGCCAGAGGGTTTTATACTGCCTTACAGACTGCTAACCACACTGCTACCAGAGGGTTTTATACTGCCTTACAGACTGCTAACCACGCTGCTACCAGAGGATTTTATACTGCCTTACAGACTGCTAACTACTGCCAGAGGGTTTTATACTGCCTTACAGACTGCTAACCACGCTGCTGCCAGAGGGTTTATTACTGCCTTACAGACTGCTAACCACGCTGCTGCCAGAAGGTTTATTACTGCCTTACAGACTGCTAACCACTCTGCTGCCAGAGGGTTTTATACTGCCTTACAGACTGCTAACCACGCTGCCACCAGAGGGTTTTATACTGCCTCACAGACTGCTAACCACGCTGCTACCAGAGGGTTTTATACTGCCTTACAGACTGCTAACTACTCCAGAGGTTTTATACTGCTGCCACAGACTGCTAACCACGCTGCTGCCAGAGGGTTTTTACTGCCTTACAGACTGCTAACCACACTGCTGCCAGAAGGTTTATACTGCCTTACAGACTGCTAACCACTCTGCTGCCAGAGGGTTTTATACTGCCTTACAGACTGCTAACTACTGCCAGAGGGTTTTATACTGCCTCACAGACTGCTAACCACGCTGCTACCAGAGGGTTTTATACTGCCTTACAGACTGCTAACCACTGCTGCCAGAGGGTCTTATACTGCCTTACAGACTGCTAACCACACTGCTACCAGAGGGTCTTATACTGCCTTACAGACTGCTAAACACGCTGCTGCCAGAGAGTTTTATACTGCCTTACAGACTGCTAACTACTGCCAGAAGGTTTTATACTGCCATAGAGACCGCTAACCACACCGCTACCAGAGGGTTTTATACTGCCTCACAGACTGCTAATCACGCTGCTACCAGAGGGTTTTATACTGCCTTACAGACTGCTAACCACGCTGCTACCAGAGGGTTTTATTCTGTCTTACAGACTGCTAACCACGCTGCTGCCAGAGGGTTTTATACTGGCTTACAGACTGCTAACTACTGCCATAGGGTTTTATACTGCCTAACAGACTGCTAACCACGCTGCTACCAGAGGGTTTTATACTGCCTTACAGACTGCTAACCACGCTGCTACCAGAGGGTTTTATACTGCCATACAGACTGCTAACCACGCTGCTACCAGAGGTTTTATACTGCCTTACAGACTGCTAACCACGCTGCTGCCAGAGGGTTTTATACTGCCTTAGAGACTGCTAACCACGCTGCTACCAGAGGGTTTTATACTGCCTCACAGACTGATAACCACACTGCTACAAGAGGGTTTTATACTGCCTTACAGACTGCTAACCACGCTGCTACCAGAGGATTTTATACTGCCTTACAGACTGCTAACTACTGCCAGAGGGTTTTATACTGCCTTACAGACTGCTAACCACGCTGCTGCCAGAGGGTTTATTACTGCCTTACAGACTGCTAACCACGCTGCTGCCAGAAGGTTTATTACTGCCTTACAGACTGCTAACCACTCTGCTGCCAGAGGGTTTTATACTGCCTTACAGACTGCTAACTACTGCCATAGGGTTTTATACTGCCTCACAGACTGCTAACCACGCTGCTACCAGAGGGTTTTATACTGCCTTACAGACTGCTAACCACTCTGCTGCCAGAGGGTTTTATACTGCCTTACAGACTGCTAACCACACTGCTACCAGAGGGTCTTATACTGCCTTACAGACTGCTAAACACGCTGCTGTCAGAGGGTTTTATACTGCCTTACAGACTGCTAACCACGCTGCTACCAGAAGGTTTTATACTGCCTAGAGACCGCTACCAGAGGGTTTTATACTGCAGACTGCTAACCACACTGCTACCAGAGGGTTTTAAACTGCCTTACAGACTGCTAACCACACTGCTACCAGAGGGTTTTAAACTGCCTTACAGACTGCTAACCACGCTGCTACCAGAGGGTTTTAAACTGCCTTACAGACTGCTAACTACAGCCAGAGGGTTTTATACTGCCTTACAGACTGCTAACCACGCTGCTACCAGAGGGTTTTATACTGCCTTACAGACTGCTAACCACGCTGCTACCAG